>NC_091283.1:627493732-627793732 GCF_032444005.1 Ranitomeya imitator | reverse complement strand
CATTTAACCATTTAATTTAGTAGATAGAACGGCCAAATTTTGCATATACACACTACTAACATTAGTAGTGTGGAATATGCAAAAAAAAAAGGTAATATGAGATGATTTACTGTATGTAAACCATGTCTCAAATCATGTCGGGTTTAGGAAGGAGAGAGCAAAAGCCGGTAATTGAATTACCGGCTTTAAAGCTATCTCGCGCTGTATGAAGTAATAATATATATACATATATGTGTCTCATTGACATATATATATATATATATATACCTATTCTATGTGTACACATTTATTCCACCTATTCTATTGTAAGCTGTCAGTGTGATTTTACTGTACACCGCGCTGAATTGCCGGCTTTTCTCTCTAACACCGCTGCGTATTTCTCGCAAGTTACACTGCTGGTCCGTGTGTGATCCGTATTTTTCTGGCTTCCATAGACTTTCATTGGCGTATTTTTTGCGCAGTACGGTGACAAACGCAGCATGCTGCGATTTTCTACGGCCGTAGAAGCCAGTATAATACGGATCAGTAAAATACGGCAGATAGGAGCAGGGGCATAGAGAATAATTGTGTCGTTTGTTTGGCGAGTTTTACGGACGTATTTTCTGCGCTCTTACGTCCGTAAAACTCGCTAGTGTGACTCCAGCCTTATAATTTGCTGCCTTTTTAATTTGTTGCAGCATTTCATTTACCTGTTCAGCTATAATAGGAGTTTTGTAGCAAGCTCCAATTAGCTGCTTAAAGTTGGATTTGACGAAAATACACACACTTCAACCTTTTTTGTCTTTCCTGTCCTTTCTAAATTTAGGCTGTGTGCACACGTTGCTGATTTTTTGCGGTTTTTTCGCGTTTTATCGCGATAAAAACACTATAAAACCGCAAAAAACAGCATACAATAAGCATCCCATCATTTAGAATGAATTCCGCATGTTTTGTGCACATGATGCGTTTTTTTCCGCGAAAAAAATGCATTGCGGTAAAAAACGCAGCATGTTCATTAATTTTGCGGTTTTTTTGCGGATGGATTTCCCATTACAAAATGCATTGGGAAATGTCCGGAACAAACCGCATCAAAAATGCACCAAAAACGCGGCAAAAACACGCAAAAGAACGCATGCAGATTTCTTGCAGAAAATTTCAGGTTTATCTCAGGAATTTTCTGCAAGAAATCCTGAACGTGTGCACATAGCCTTAGTGTAACCCTCTACATTTATCACCCAGTCACAGCTTTCGTCCAGTCAGGTTTCCGTAATGCCCATCATATCATAATCTGTGGCTGACATAAGAGTCTCCAGGTCATTCATTTTGTTTGCAAGCCTTCTTGCATTTGCCAGGAGACATTTAATACTATGAGCACATGTATTATTCCTCCTTACCTGCCTATATTCCTTGCATGTCCTAGTCCCCCTAAATCCTCACTGACCCTTATTGTCTCACTCTCTCTGTCTACTCTATCTATCCCTTTATTAGCACAACTACCTTCCCCCCAGATTCTAGTTTAAAAGCTCCTCCATCCGACTGATTTTTCCCCAAGCACAGCTGTGCCCTCCCCATTGACGTTCAGCCTGTCCCTCCCATAGAGTCTGTAGCCGACAGAGAAGTTGGCCCAGTTTTCCATGAACCCAAACTCTTCCTTCCTGCACTAATTTCTAAGCCACTTATTTATTTCCCTAAGCTCCCACTGTCTTTCTAGCGACGCTCATGGCATTGGTAGTATTTTTGAAAACACCATCTTGGAGATCCTGGCCTTCAGCTTCTCTCCTGGTTCCCTCTAATTATTTTTAAGGACCTTCCACCTCCCTCTAACTTTGTCATTGGTACCGATGTGTACGATGACTGCTGATTTTTTCCCAGCAGCACCCAACAATTTGTCTATCCGATCCGCAATTTGCCAAACCGAAGCACCCAGCAGACAACACACTGACATTCACGGTCTAGACAGGAGATGACTCTGTCTGTCCGCCTAATTATAGAGTCCCCTACCACCGACATCTGTCTGGCCTTTGCTACACTCTTATTTCCCTCCTTCCTACAGCAGTTGTTTCCCTGGTGGCTAGGAGCAACTTCCTGCTATAGTGTTCCCAGTCCTGGGTTTACATTCATAATATCAGCCAAAAAGGCATATTTACTAAGTTGTCCCAGATCAGGACTGGGTACACTGCCACTTTTTCTCCTAGCCTTTCCTCTAACTGTCACCCAGCTACCTACTTCTGGGTCCTGATCTTTTCCACCCCCACCCTCCTCCATATCACTGGCCTCAGCCAGCTCATGCTCAGTGAGCTCTAAACTCTCCAGGTTTGCAATGCTCTTGAGTACTGAAAGCTGCACATTTAACTCTATTACCTGGCATCTAGTGCAGATACAGTATATGATAAAAGTGAGTACACCCCTCACATTTTTGTAAATATTTGATTATATCTTTTAATGAGACAAAACTGAAGATATGACGCTTTTATACAATACAAATTAGTCAGTGTACAGCTTGAATAACAGTGTAAATTTGTTGTGAACTCTAAATAACTGAACACACAGCCATTAATGTCTAAACCACTGGCAACAAAAGTGAGTACACCCCTGAGTAAAATTGGCCAAATTGTGCCCAAAGTGTCAATGTTTTGTGTGACCGCCATTATTTTCAAGCAATGACTTAACTCTCTTGTGCATGGAGTTCACTAGAGTCTCACAGGTTGCCACTGGAATCCTCTTCTACTCCTCTGTGATGACATCACAGAACTGGTAGATTTTAGAGACCTTGCGCTCCTCCACCATCCATTAGGTCCAGAGACATGCTTGGCCAGTCCAGCACATTTACCCTCAGTTTCTTGCTTGGGGTCGTTATTAGTGATGAGCGAACCTGAACAGTAAAGTTTGGGGTCCATACCGAACACCAACTGTCCGTGCACGGACCCCGAACACGGACTTCTCCTGGAAGTCCATGTTACTGTTCGGGTTTGGCAGCCCCAACATCGGCTGTTTCGCACACTGTCATCTGCGTGACAGCGCAAGAAACAACTGCAGGTCTGATCGGCTGTAAGTCCGTTACCATGTTGCCCTATGGTTCCCGTGGTGTCAGGTGACCAAATTTGAGCCTGCAGCTGTGACCGACGGTGAAAAGGTTACTGCCAGTCACAGGTGGTGTCTGACGAGAGTAATACTTTCATCATCCTACACCTGCTTTCGCTGAGAGAAGGTCAGGCTGATGAGAGTATTCATCAGCCGGTGCCTGTGCAATAAATAAATACATAATAATTACAAAAATGGTGTGTGGTCCCCTCTAGTTTTGATAACCAGCGCAGGCAGGGAGCGGGTGCGGGCTGCAACCCACATCTGTCAGCTTTATATTGACTGGTTATCAAAAATAGAGGAGTCCCCACGCCATAATTTTACATAATTTAAACAATTTTAAAAGACGGCATCACTGATGCAACCGCTCCCCATGCCAGTTAGACCCACACTAAGCAGAGCGTGAGAAGCACAAAAATATTTACAAAAATATTTACAAAAATATGTGGGGTGTACTCACTTTTATGATACTCTGTATATTCACCCTCAAACAGCTATTCAAGGCATGCATACATCTCACAAGATGCACACCTGGTAGTATTGTCCATGGAGCCAGGGCTGGTTTTAGACAATATGGGGCTCTGGGCAAAAGTTTAAAGTTGGGCCCCAAATGGTAACATATTGCACCATCACGCAGAAACATTTTGTTTGTATTTGCAAGCGCTGATTTCAGGCCGCTAAACAAGTGTGATAGACAATATTGAAGTCATCCGACGCTTGTTTTCAGGCCTCCTTACATCGGGTGAGGAACAATGATGGGGACAGAATGATCACTAGCAGATAAATCTGTCCCCATACAGTATCATGTTATCAGCAGCATATATACAGCTTTCACCGGGTGATGTGCTGCTGAGAACAATGATTTTTGTTTCGGCATAAACAAGCCAATCACTCAATGAATAGGCAGCATTTTCCTTGTTTAGTATAATACACTCCATAGTCCTCCACATAGTATAATGCACCCTATAGTCCTCAGTATAGTATAATGTGCACCATAGTCCTCCATATTTTATAATACACACCCCATAGTCCTCCACATAGTATAATGTGCTTCATAGTCCTCCATATAGTATAATACACTCCTTATAGTCCTCCATATAGTATAATGCACTCCCCATAGTCCTCCATATAGTAAAATACACTCCTCAGTTCTCCATATAGTATAATACACTTATTAGTCCTCCATATAGTAAAATGCACTCCTTAGTCCTCCATATAGTATATTACTCCTCATAGTCCTCCATATAGTATAATGCATCCCCCAGTCCTCCATGTAGCACAATGCACTCCTCATAGTATAATGCACCCCATAGTTCTTCATATAGTATAATGCATTCCCCATAGTCATTGATACAGTATAATGCAGGTCCCATATAGTATAATGCACTGTTCATAGTCTGATAGAGTAGAATACAGCCTTATATAGTACTAGCTATTGAACCCGTTCTACGCCCGGGTGGCGAGCATTTATATTGGTATATGGTCTCCATCCTGGTATGTGCTGCTCCATCCTGCGTCCCCATCCTGTCATGTGCTGCTCCATCCTACGTCCCCATCCTGTCATGTGCTGCTCCATCCTGCGCCCCCATTCTGTCATGAGCTGCTCCATCCTGCGCCCCCATCTTGTCATGTGCTACTCCATCCTGCGCCCCCATCCTGTCATGTGCTGCACCCATCCTGCGCCCCCATTCTGTCATGTGCTGCTCCCATCCTGCGCCCCCATTCTGACATGTGCTGCACCCATCCTGCGCCTCCATTCTGACATGTGCTGCACCCATCCTGCGCCTCCATTCTGTCATTTGCTGCTCCCATCCTGCGTCCCCATCCTGTCATGTGCTGCTCCTATCCTGCGCCCCCGTTCTGTCATGTGCTGCTTCCATCCTCCACCCCCGTCTATCATGTGCTGCTTCCATCCTGCACCCCCGTTCTGTCATGTGCTGCTCTATTCTGTCATGTGCTGCTTCCATCCTGTGCCCCCGTTCTGTCATGTGCTGCTCCCTTCCTGCGCCACCGTTCTGTAGTTTGCAGCTCCCATCCATATGCCCCATACGCTGCTCCATAAAGGTTGATGGCCCCATAAGATGCTCCATAGTATATGCCTCATATGCTGCTGCATTATGGTTGATGGCCCCCATAAGATGCTCCATAGTATATGCCTCATATGCTGCTGCATTATGGTTGATGGCCCCCATAAGATGCTCCATAGTATATGCCCCGTATGCTGCTCCATTATAGTTGATGGCCCCCATAAGATGCTCCATAGTATATGCCCCGTATGCTGCTGCATTATGGTTGATGGCCCCCATAAGATGCTCTATAGTATATGCCCCGTATGCTGCTGCGATATATAAAAAAAAAATAACATACTCACCTATCGTCGCTGGGCGCCGAGTGCTGGGGGCCTGAGCAGGCGGGGACACCGGCGCGCTGTGGGGGTCAGGTGCCGGAGTCGCCGCTAGCTCAGGCCCCCCAGCACTTGCTATAGTCACCTGGCCCTGATCCAGTGCTGCGTGCCGCTTCTTCCGGGTCCTCTGGCTGTGACTGTTCAGTCAGAGGGCGGCGCGCATTAAGCGCGTCATCGCGCCCTCTGAACTGTGAACGTCACAGGCAGAGGACCCGGAAGATGGAGCGGCGCGCAGCGCTGGAACGGGACAGGTGAATATAGCTCATACTCACCCTCCTGGCACGTCCCTGCTTTTCCATTGGAGATCGCGGTGTGCGTTCAGTGCTTACGCATACCGCAATCTCCTGGGCTGCGCCACTCTGTGGGGTCCAGACTGCGCCAGCGCTTGCGCTTGCGCAGTCTATAAAGGCTTCGGACAGAGTGACGCTCCCAGCCTTATATTATAGATAATGCACCCTATAGTCCTAGAAACAGTATAATTAAGCTACCCCACCACCCATAGCGTATAGTTAAACCCTCTCATAGTGTGATGCAGCCCCCTTAGAATATAATGCAGGCCCCCCCCCATAGAGTATAATACAGCCCTACAGTCTTATGACCACCATGTACTCAGTTGATGTAAAAAAAAAAAATACAATACTCTCCTCTCCTCCTCGTTCTCTCGCTGCTCTGGTCTCTGAAGAGCGTCTCAGCAGCTCCACTGCCCTGCACAGCACAGTGCGTGATAAAATGATGTCACTGCGCACTGACTGCGTCAGAGGTAGAAGGGAATGATGGGGGGAGGGAGCGTCATGTGACACTCTCTCCTCCATTATTGCTTTTAACTATATCTGCATCCATGATGCTGATACAGTTGAATGCGTGGGGGCAGTACTGGCATGGTATGCCGCTATTAGCAACACAGACTGACAGACATACTGTATGTGCAAGTGGAAATATTTAGTTGTTTTTTTTACCACAGTTATTAAGTGCTGTTGCTATTGATATACAAATTGCTCTGTGCATTACTACTTCAAATAACTATTATTTATAGGGATCCCAGACAAAATAAAAAAGACCAGTGGGGTGACACTATTTGCTTTTGAGTCAAGTTCTCAGATCTGAATATACATAGAGATTCAGGGGTCAATTGAGATTTGCGGGGATGATACATTTTCACAGAGCTGCAGTAAAATGTCAGATTTATTTTAATAAAATAAATAAATGACCCTGGCAAATAACTAATTTATATATGGGCATGAGAATTAGTGTAATTGACCGAGCTAGTAATTATCAGCATCACTAGCTCCTACAATGGAGATGATACAGAGATCTCTGTGCCTAGTGTGACAAATTGTTGTTATGAGTCTAGTGAAATCCTGAGCTGACGGGGTCAATAAAACACGTAATCCAAGTCAATTAAACATTGTCCAATTTTCTGTTATCTGTAGCCCAAAGCAGAGTAGAGAAAAGAAAGAAAGAATTGTCCACTGTAAACATCAGACTGATGACTGGCATTTACCAGATTTGTAGTTTTGAGATTCAAGGCCACTTTACACTTTAGACAAAGACAGCTGGATTTCCTGCTTTCTGTCGGATCAGCCAAGTGTATGAAAACCATTCCCAATGTGTTTTTTTGACTTAATTTGTCTTCATTAGCACCTCCTAATGGTGCAATCAATTTTTAATTAAAAAAAGAAAAATGGAGTAATGAAAATGTTAAATTGTGCAGAATATGGGGGATATAATTTCATGTCAATTGACTGTATCATATCCAGTCCAAGACCTCTTTCAAATTGTGAAGCTGAGACAGGCCACCTGGCTTAGCAGATAGTCCACCCCCAAAAGCTTCAAGTGGAAAAACTCACAAAAAACTCAAGTGGTCTTTCTGGCAGGATGAACCTCTGCTGGGAGCCCAAGCTGATTAACTGTTTGAAAGAAACCATCTGGGACAGACTGGAACCAAAATTTCATAAGAAGTTAACGTACATCCTAGCCATAAAGAGGTTAAATTTCCAAGATCACGGGAATGGGACGAATGACCTCTTTGGTCTTGACCTGTTCTAGCTAGGTAGAATGACTAGTGGAAACCAGGTAGCGAAGCCATGTTTGGTCTCCAATCGTAATGGGGATCTGGCAGGATCCGATGGTGCCCAAACTGCCTTCCTCTGATCTTCCATTGAGAACTTATGGTCCATCATAGGTTTTAGGCTATGTGCACACGTCAGGATTTCTTGCAGAAATTTCCTGACAAAAACCGGACATTTCTGCCAGAAATCCGCATGCGTTTTTTTTGCGCGTTTTTTACGCGTTTTTGTGCGTTTTTTTTGTGGATTTTTTAAGTTTTTTTCCGGACACTCCAATTTAATGGGAAATTTGTAAAAAATCCGCAAAAATAATGAACATGCTACTTCTTTTTGCGGAATGCGTTTTTTTTGCGGAAAAAAACGCAAACATGTGCACAAAAAATGTGGAAGGCATTCTAAATGATAGGATGCATAATGTTTGCGTTTTTTTAAGCGATTTTATAGCATTTTTATCAGGAAAATCCGCAAAAAAAATCACAAAAAATCCAGAACGTGTGCACATACCATTAGAGTCAGAGTCATACAACAACAGTCGCACTCAAAGAAAGGTTTTGGAGATTTGGTTTTTGTCTCAAAAAATTGTGGTTTTCTTTATTACAAACACCAAAATAAAGGTAGCACCGCAGTGTTGCAAGGTAGGTAAAGTTTCGAAGGGTCTTTCTCAAACCTTTAAATTGTAGAAGCGGAGCGAAGGGCATAGATCACTGGGTGGGTGTAGGAGTCCCGTTCGGGGCTATGGGAGAAAGGGCCACTGTAGCTGTGAGGATACTGGTGTGTGCGGTGGTGGTGTGTGTCACACAACTCTAAGGTTTGAGAAAGACCCTGTGGGTCGAAACGTTACCTACCTTGCAACACTGCGACTGTTGTTGTATGACTATAATCTGGAGCATCCCTCTGTGTTCAGTCTGCACCACCTGTAGTGAGAGTGCACGTCTTGTTCTACAATACCATACCCTTAGAGTTTCAGCTCCCCGAACCAAGGGGAGGGAAACTAGGACCGTTTCAGGGGTGAGAAAGGGAGTGGCCAACTTAGGGGTTAGTTGCTTGTTCGAGGCTGTGGCCTAGCTTTCTTTTCTAAGGGAGATCTTATCCTGTTGGAAGAAACCAGAAACTGCTGGCATCCCACACCTGCCAAGTGGCTGTGCAGCACCAAGACCTACTGTAGCATCCAACTGGTATCTGACTTTTGAATGATCTGCTCATGCTTATTGTACTACACCTGTATTTGCTTATCTGACCCTTCCATATGGATATCCATTGTGTATTAAGTTTTGTCTAGTGTGCCATTAAGGCGATTAAATATCCAATTTAACCTTGGGTTGCTCTTTTATCTTGATCCACAAATCCACACCTGTAGTACGTGTTATCGGTTTAACGTCACATGCTACTGAGGCTGGTTTCTAGCCCAATATAATCCCATTAACGGACCAGGCTTATATCTCACAATGAACTGGAGGCAGTCCTACCATTTCACTGGTGCTAGTGAGAGGTCTCTCAACCTGTTAGAGTTGTGAGCAAGTGTTGTGCCATGCCAGCGGTTGCGTGGGCCACCCTGTCTCACTCCGCATGTCTCCCTGTGCCCGTGTGGACAGGGGTGTCTGTGTAAAACTGTGCCAAGCTGACATTACATATCCCCAGGGGGTGCAGAACGTCATGTTGTTGAAAGTGGGGAGATCGTACGGAGTGGCCACAGACGTATTAGTGACATTAAGCGTGGCTGCGAGGTGCTGTTCGTCACATAAATAATCTGTATTAATTTAAAAACAAATTTTGGGGACTGGGTTTGAATTAAAAATACTGCTATTTGTTTATATTTGTACAGTATGCAGCAACCTTCATGTCAGGGGCATAATGATCATGGTCTGCGAGGTCACACCTGCTATTGGGCTGGTGTAGGTAGGGGCCCATCGTTGTCAACACAAACTTCAACTGGACATGCATCTTTGGACAAACATTCAACTGAAGTGTATTGCATCGCGATACACATTACTGGCAACAGGCAGCAGCTGATATCGGCATGCAAGTGACTGGGGGCGTATGGCAGTGACATGATGTGCTACCGTCACTTGCATGCTGAAATCAGAGGGAAGGGGAGTATAATGTTTTTGTGTTTTTTTATGCATTAAAGAACAGCGGCAGAATGGGGGACATATACCAGAGTGGAGGACATATACCTCCATATACCAGGATTTAGCACAGGACAAGGGACATATATACAAGGATGGAAAACATACAGTTTTCTCTGCTTGTGACACACAAGCCACAGTTTCAGGATTTTTGTTTACTCGTAATTTAGGACACTACTGTGTATCACAAATCATTTATTTCACAGTCACACTATACAGGTTCAACACGTTCACTTGAATCTTTGGATTATTTTTCACAGACTCATTACACCTCCCTTTTTCAATGTTCTTCAATACTGGTGCAGTAATTTGGTCCCTTTTCTGTCCCTATGTGGAATAAGCTGCTTGCAGATTCACGACCTCTGGAGGATAGCGAGAAAGGTTTTATCCACTGACAGCAAACAGTCTTGTGATGCTAAGGAAATGAAACACAAAATAAGTTGTATATCAGAATGTTGTAAAACATTTTCTTAATTGAGGTTTATATCCATAAAACTGGACCCCCCCCCCCCTTGGAGCAATACTCACTTGCCCCCGCATAATGTTAAAATGAAGAAAATGCGCATGGAGGACTGAGAACTTTCATCCTCCTCCGTCCCTTCCTGTCAAGGTGATACCCTTGTGTACAGATTAGTTCTGTGTTATTTCACTCAGAAAGTGGAAAATTGCTTCTGAATTAATGATTAGCGCGGCACATTAGATGCACTGTGACCCTCGCTACCTGCTTGTTAATCACTGCTCCAGGGACTGGCAGATAATGTCACCGAGACTCCCTGAAATGTGTACGTGTGGTGGGGGGGCAGTTCTATATCTCGTCTCAACAAAGTATTAAATCTACGATTATCGCTCCTGTGTGCCCATACGTTGCTAGATGCCCACTCATTTACTGGAATACATTTCCGTGATTGCCGCCCCTGTTGGGTGGTTGGCATAGAGTCCCTGGCAGGTGTTTCTTTATGAGGAGACGGCTGGGAACAGAATATTGTTTCTGCATTATTTGGACTGCAGAGCTTATAGGAACAATTAGATTACTGCGGAAATGAATCAGATCACAGGAAAATATATAAAATGTGAATAAACCTCTCATGAGAGGGGAGTATTATTTGTATGTAAATTCCAGCAGCTAGAGACCCGAGGCGATTTACATTACTAACCGACTAGACCTGTCACATCCACTCTCCGAGACCGAGACTCAACGTTGCCCAATATATCAGTCTATGAATGAGGTACAGGATTGGTGAATCTTGTTTTTTTGTTTTCTTCATATATATATTATATATATATATATATATATATATATATATATATATATACATACATACATACATACATACATACACACATCTTTATTGCAGGCTCTTGCAAATTATCGCTTCATCTCAGCCATGCTCTTCGGTGGCTATGGCAGTTGGTTCATTATTATGGATAATTCATTTTGAAGTGAAGAATAAAGACAAATCATGTAAGTACTCTTTCTAGCCACACTGTACCCCACATGGGGCACATTAGAATTCTTGACGTACCCTCATATACACTGTTAAGTCTTTATTTTTTCAAATACACTCAATGACACACACAGACACAAGAAGGCAAGCCATTCGTTTATTAGTTGAACCAATATGTTCTAATGCAGCAGATACAGAATCAAGTACAAATCTACACAAATATTTGGCCCCTAATTTAAAGAGAAGGGGTCCAGCAGAATTAGGAGCGGTACATGGCAGTCTCTGAGTTGGAGGGGTCAGGGATTGAGACAGTCGGAGCTGTCCAGTGACAGGTAAATTTGAGCTTTGCACTGGAAAGTGCTGGAGGTGTCGGGGAGCAGCTCGCAGCTGTGAAGGTTTGGGGATACATCTTTTACACAGAGAGCCTGTAGGAGAGAGAAAGAAGAGGGTTAAAAAATAGGTGAAATTGGATTAATAACTCATCAGCCGTCATAAACTGATTTTTTTTTCACGCTATTTTTCCACCCTAGTAGCATTGATACACATTTGTTGTAAAAGAGCATCAAACTTTTATTTGTGCAACAGCTGGGGACCTCCAAGTTACAGACCACTGATTTACAACGCCTTCAATTGCTATCTTTTATGTTTTGATTTATACTTACCATGGTCAAGCTTCATTAGTAATGTCCACCATGTTCGCTAATCTTTAATAGTCAGGTTGGGTTTGTTTTTTTTTGTACTTAGAAAAGTGGTGGGACTTGTTTCTAACTTAAGAAAATACTTGGTCCAAGTGTAAAGTTTGGATGGGAATGGTTTTTCCTAAGGAAAGCCCTTTGCATAATGTTCACTTGAAGGTTATAGTGAAATAAAACAACCTCGTCAAAGACAATGGGAGAAAAACTGGTGTAAGGGAAAAGTGTAGCAGTTTTTCAAAGCAATCTATAAAGTTATTACTTTTATTTTCCAAAGGGCATCTGAAAAATGAAAACTGATTAGTTATGACGGACAACTTCACCTATGCTTAATAAATCTTCTCCATTGAATGCAGTAGTAAAGTGGTTCCCATGCAAACATGTGGCCAAAATCAGCCAGGCGCAATGATGAACTTCCATGTTTCCCTGTACATTACCTAGGAAAATTTTCTGGAACTTCCACTAAGATGGTCTTGGTTGTGTCATTTACCTGGTAGCCTTAGGAAACCACATTTTATAGACATACACTTGGCAAGATTTAATTCGTAACCCAAAGCTAAGCCAAAAAAGACTAACTATGTAAAGAAGACTTACCAGACCCATGAGACTGTTTTCATTAACACCAATGGTAGTTGGCATCACATTGTAGAAATGGAATGAAATTGATACTCACCATGCTTTTGAGCAGCGCTCCTTGCCGTTGGTTGCTGTAGTTGTTCAAGAAATTGTCTTCCATATTCTCTGCGCTCTCCCCTGCATTTTCAGGCTCTGAGCGTCGAATGTCTGGAGATCTGCGGATACCAGACAGTAGCCCTGATGCCCTTCCCACAGAATAATAGCTGGGGCCAGTTGACTGCTTGTACCAGGCATTTGTGCGTTGGCAAGAGAGCAGCAGAGCTAGGGCACTGCATATCAAGGTCAGCCGTAGTGAAGAGCGGGAGCCTAGAGACAGCATGATGAGGATGTGGAGCTTTGGGCTGTCGTAAGGAACAGTTCTAAAGGAGAATAGGGTGTCAGACTTTTATAGAGGAGAGGGGTGTGCATGCCAGCTCAGACCAGGAGGGAAGGATGGCGAAGTGAGAGATAACCGGGGGTGGAGGGATGTTGTTATTCTCATATTAAGCCCATGACAGCTCTCTAATCAGTCAGTATCTACAAGGAGCCTGGGGCGAGTAATATAGAGATGTTCTGCCAAGTGACAGATCTAATTTGACTGGGTAGTAAGTGATAAAGAATCAGTAGTTCTGATTACAGTGTGACAATTGACCCAAAAAGCTGATCTACATAGTGACAGATGCTGGTCTCAACTCCCCAGCTACATAGAAGTGACAGAAGAATCCGCATAACTGATTCTGTCAAATGAGAACATATTGAAAACACTGTTTCCCTAGAAGATATTGCGTTCTATGGAAAGTATGAAAAGCAATCTCTCAGAATATTACTCCTCTTATCATCTCCAATACCTCCTGCACATGATGTGACACTTCGAGTTAATCCGACAGCTGATGAATTGATTACTTCTTATCTTAGTCAATGTGCTGCGATTGACCGCTCAGTGACTCACTCAACTCCCTGTTTATGTGATGAGGGAGACCATTTGCGGGGTTTTCTGTGATGTATATGACTGTGGGTGACTTATGAGATACAGAACTGTAAAATAAAATCCTAATGTGATTTACATTTTTTTTACATTTTGTTACATAAGACTATAAGAATGGAATAGAAGTGAGAACAGCAAGTCCGAGACAAGGTATTTTGGTGCCCTAGGCAGATGAAACTAATGGCGCTCCCTTCTCCGATGAATCCTCAGCCCCCAAGTAACAATCAGTCAAAGACTAAGGTAACAGAACCCCTAACACTCACACCCCCCTCCGATGGATCAGGTAACAAACTCTGACGACAACTTCCTCTAGATCTGTTACCTTTTCACCAAAAAATATCAGCAAAAGTAAAAATAAAAGTGATGTACTTTAGGGGTGAGGCTCCGAGTTTTCAAAGTTAGATATAAAATCATTCATTGTTTGGGGACCATTTACACAATATCAGGGACAAATAGTGATATTCATTCTTGACATCCTACATTTTAATATTAAATGTCAGACCCAAGGGCGGTCATGGTAACTAATATAGTGGTACTCCCGGTACTTACCTACACACAACCTTCGATCCTCACAAGATCTCCTTCTCTACTCCCCTCTCATCTCTTCTTCCCACAACCACATCCAAGACTTCTCCCGTGCTTCCCCCATACTCTGGAACTCTCTACTCCAACACATCAAACTCTCGCCTACCATAGAAACCTTCAAAAAGAACCTGAAGACTCACCTCTTACGACAAGCCTACAGTCTGCAGTGATCCTCAACCTACTAAACCGCCGCTTAACCAGCTCTACCCTCTCCTAGTGTTACCTCACCCATCCCCTGCAGACTGTGAGCCCTCATGGGCAGGGTCCTCCCTTCTTATGTACCTGTGTGCCTTGTCTTTTGCTCATGTTTATTGTATTTGTCTATATTTGCCCCCTTTTCACATGTAAAGCGCCATGGAATAAATGGCGCTATAAAAATGTATAATAATAATAAGAAAAACACAGCCACACAGGATCGGCGTCAGCACCCGGGCAAGTGCCGGGGCCCTAGCGAGACGGGGGGGGGGGGGGGAAGGGAGGCATTTTGACAAGTGTGACCAACTTTTTACTATTGATGCTGCCTATGCAGCATCAATAGTAAAAAAGATATATTGTTAAAAATAATAAAAAAAATATAAAAATCGTGCTATTCTCACCTTCCAGCGGCCCCCGCAGCTTTCCCGATCCTCACGATGCTCCCGGCAGCTCCCGTTCCCAGTAATGCCTTGCGAAATGACACCAGATGAAGTAGGATCACGCGAGACCACTACGTCATCACAGGTCATTGTCGCAAAGCATCACTGGGAACGGGAGCTGGCGGGACCATCGCTAAGGCCTGGGCTAGATCCGGGGACCGCCAGATGGTGAGTATATAACTATTTTTTATTTTAATTCTTTTTTTTAGCAGGAATATGGTGCCCACACTGCTATATACTACGTGGCCGTGTTATATACTACGTGGCTGTGCTATATACTAGGAGGGCTGTGCTAAATACTATGTGGCTGTGTTATATACTACGTGGCTGCTATATACTACGTGGGCTGTGTTATCTGCTACGTGGCTGCTATATACTACGTATACTACATGTGCTGTGTTATATGCTACATGGCTGTGGTATATACTACGTGGCTGTGCTATATACTACGTGACTGTGCTATATGCTACGTGGGCTGTGCAATATACTACGTTGGCTGTGTTATATGCTATGTGGCTGTGTTATATGCTACGTGGGCTGTGTTATATGCTACGTGGCTGTGCTATATGCTATGTGGGTTGTGTTATATGCTACGTGGGCTGTGCTATATTCTACGTGGCTGTGCTATATGCTACGTGGCTGTGCTACATTGGACATAATTTCACACATTACCTTAAAAATGGTCCAGACAAAATTGTTGGCTCCTTTACAAAATTGTTGGTTTACAAATTTGTTTCAAGCAGGTGATGCTCGTTCAAACTCACCTGTGGCAACTAACAGGTATGGGCAATATTAAAAATCTCAAGGTTTCAAGTTCATCTCCATTGGTCTTTATGTTCTTTTGTCCACGGTGCACATCATAATCAAGAAGTTTACAGCCTATGGCGCTGTAGCTAATCTACCTGGATGTGAACAGAGATAAAAATTGATGAAGGTTGCAACCCAGGATAGTCTAGATGGTGGATAAGCAGCCCCAATCAAGTTCCAAAGAAATTCAAACTGTCCTACAGGCTCGGGGTGCACCAGTGGCAATTACACTATCCGTCGAAATGAATTAAATGAAACACTATGGCAGAAGACTCAGGAAGACCCCACTGCTGACAAAGACATAAAGCTAGGACTGCAGTTTGCCAAAATGTACATGAGTAAGCCAAAATCTGTCTGGGAAAGCATCCTGTGGACAGATGTGACCAAGATAGAACAATTTGGTAAAGCACATCCTTGTACAGTTTACTTAAAATGGAATAAGACCTACAAAAAAAACAGTACCTACAGTAAAATATTGTGGCAATTCAAAGATGTTTTGGGGTTGTTTTGCTGCCTCTGGCATTAGGTGCCTTGACTGTGCGCAATGCAGTGGCATACTGCCAATGGTCGCAGACCAGGCACCTGCCTTTGCACTTTAAACTGTATTGGCATCCTGGTTCTGATTACCGATACAGTTGAAGACAATGATGGGAGAAGGAGCCATCAGCTGACGCTGCCTCTCTCATAATTCATCATCTGTGTCTAAGCTTTGTGATGTCTCAGTGCAGAGGGGGCGATGACGTCAGTACAGCGTGTCCTCTGAGCTGAGCACTGCAGAGGGTCAAAAGACGTGCTGCGGAGACCGAAGCAGTGGGGAACGGGGAGAGGCGAGCATTTATTTTTAATGTAGTGCCTGTAATACTGCATGGATGACTACATGGGGCCCATAATAATGTATGGTAAACTACATGAAGCCCATAATAATGTATGGAGGACTACATGGGGCCCATAATAATGTATGGAGGACTATATGGGTCAAATAATACTCTATTGAGGACTGTCTGGTGCCATTATACTGTATAGAGGAATGCATGGGTCCCATAATACTGCATGGAGGACTATGCGGGGCCCATTATTCTGTATGGAGGACTATGTGGGGCCCATTATACTGTATGGAGGACTAAGGGGGACCATTATACTGAGTGGCGGACTATGTGGGGCCCTTTATACTGCATGGAGGACTAAGGGGGACCATTAAATTGAGTGGGGGACTACGCGGGGCCCTTTATACTGTGTGGAGGACTATGTGAGGCACATTATACTGTATGGAGAATTATGTGAGGCCCATTATACTTTTTTGAGGGCTAAGTGGGGGCCATTGTACTATTTGGTGGGCTATATGGGACCATTATATTATATAGAGGAATATGTGGGGCCCACTATACTGTATTAAAGAATATGTGGAGTCCATTATACTGAGTGGGGGACTATGTGTGGCCCATTATACTGTATGGATGACTTTGTGGGGTCCATTATACTGTATGGAGGACTTTGTGGGGCCCATTATACTGTATTTATACTGTATGGAGGACTTTGTGGGGCACATTATACTTTTTTGAGGCCTATGTGGGGCCCATTATACTGTGCGAAGGACAATGTGAGGCCTTTTATACTGTGTGGAGGACAATGTGGGGCCCTTTATACTGTGTGGAGGACTATGTAAGGCCCATTATACTGTATGGAGAATTATGTGGGCCCACTATACTTTCCTGAGGGCTAAGTGGGGGCCATTATACTATTTGGTGGGCTATATGGGACCATTATATTTTACGGAGGAATATGTGGGGCCCACTATACTGTATTAAAGAATATGTGGGGTCCATTATACTGAGAGGGGGACTATGTGGGGCCCTTTATACTGTGTGGAGGACTATGTGTGGCCCATTATACTGTATGAATGGCTTTGTGGGGCCCATTATACTGTATTGAGGACTATGTGGGGCACATTATACTTTTTTGAGGGCTATGTGGGGGCCATTATACTATTTAGAGGGCTATATGGAAGACATTATACTATTTGGAGGGCTATGTGGGGGCCAGTATACTGATTAGAGGCCTATGTGTGGGTCATTATACTATTTTCAGGGCTATATGGGGCCATTATACTATATGAAGGACTATTTCCTGTTCATAGTTCTATGTAGGGAGCCATTATACTGTTTGCAGATCTATGTGGAGACCATTATACTATTTGGTGGGCTTTTAGGGATTCATTATACCACATGGAGTACTAAGTGGGGCCCATTATACTGTTTGCAGGATTGTGTGGGGGCCATTATTCAGTTTACAGGACTACATGGGGAACCATGACATTATAATGTCTAGAGGCCTGTGAGCAAGCCATTATACTGTTTGGAGGGCTATGTGGGGACCATTATACTGTTCAGAGGGCTATGTAGGGACCACTGTACTGTTTGTAGGGCTATGTCGGGGCCATAAGGCTATGTGCACACTTTGCAGATTCCACTGCGGATTTTTCCGCAGCGGAATTGCAAAATCCGCAGTGAAAACCCATCGCGGTTTTTACTGCGGATTTATCGCGGTTTTTACTGCGTTTTCTTCTGCGGATTTTCAACTGCAGTTTTCTATTGGAGCAGCTGAAAATCCGCAGAAAAGAAGTGACATGCTGCGGAATGTAATCCGCAGCGTTTCCGCGCGGATTTTTCTGCAGCATGTGCACAGCGTTTTTTGTTTCCCATAGGTTTACATTGAAATGTAAACTCATGGGAAACTGCTGCGGATCCACAGCGGTCAAATCCGCTGCGGATCCGCAGCAAAATCCGCAAAGTGTGAATATAGCCTTATACTGTTTGGGGGGCCATGTGGTGGCAGTTATACTGTATGCAAGCAATTATACAGTGTGAAGATTTTTGTAGGGTCTATCATGGTGTCTGAAAGGCTGTGTAGGGGCTAGTATGCTGTTTGGAGGGCAGCCCTTTATAAACTGTATTATGCCCCTCACAATCCTATAATATAAAAAAACAAAGATCATACTCACTTAGGCTGGTTTCACATTTGCGTTTTTGCCGCTGCGTTTTAACGCATATAAACGCATGCGTCTTGTTTTCCTATATTTAACATTAAAACGCATGCGTTTTTTTTGTATGCATTTGGCCGCGTTTGACGACGCATGCGTTTCGATGCTTGCGTTTTGGTGCGGAAATGCAACATGTAGTAATTTCTAGAGGCTTTTTTTGCCGCAAAAAAACGCATGCGTTCGATTGCGTCAAAAAAAGTATTGCTGTCTATGTAAACGCATGCATTTTTCAGCACATGCGTTTGGTTGCGTTTTTGAACGCATGCGTTTCTATAGAGAAAAACAAGTCTAGACACTGATAAGCCACCCCCCACCATCAAGGTGATAAAGGGATACAAACCCTAACCCTAAAGGCCCCTTCACATTAAGCGACGCTGCAGCGATACCGACAACGATCCGGATCGCTGCAGCGTCGCTGTTTGGTCGCTGGAGAGCTGTCACACAGACCGCTCTCCAGCGACCAACGATGCCGGTAACCAGGGTAAACATCGGGTAACTAAGCGCAGGGCCGCGCTTAGTAACCCGATGTTTACCCTGGTTACCATGCTAAAAGTAAAAAAAAACAAACACTAGATACTTACCTACCGCTGTCTGTCCTCCAGCGCTGTGCTCTGCTTCTCTGCTCTCCTTCTGTACTGTCTGTGAGCCGGAAAGCAGAGCGGTGACGTCACCGCTCTGCTTTCCGGCTCACAGACAGCACAGGAGGAGTGCAGAGCACAGCGCTGGAGGACAGACAGCGGTAGGTAAGTATCTAGTGTTTGTTTTTTTTTACTTTTAGGATGGTAACCAGGGTAAACATCGGGTTACTAAGCGCGGCCCTGCGCTTAGTTACCCGATGTTTACCCTGGCTACCAGTGAAGACATCGCTGGATCGGTGTCACACACGCCGATCCAGCGATGTCTCCAGGGAGTCCAGCGACGAAATAAAGTTCTGGACTTTGTTCAGCGACCAACGATCTCCCAGCAGGGGCCTGATCGTTGGTCGCTGTCACACAGAACGATTTCATTAACAATATCGTTGCTACGTCACAAATAGCAACGATATCGTTAACAATATCGTTATGTGTGAAGGTACCTTAACCCTATCCCTAACCCTATCACTAACCCTAACCCTATCCCTAACCCTAGCCCTAACCCTAACCCTATCACTAATTGTAACCCTATCCTTAACCCTATCCCTAACCCTATCCCTAACCTTGACCCTAACCCTAACCTTAACCCTATCCCTAACCCGAAAATGGAAATAAATAAAAAAAATTAAATTTTTTAATTTTTCCCTAACTAAAAGTTGATGAAGGTGGTTTGATTTCTATTTATAAGAGGTTTTCTAGTGGATTTTTATGATTGGCAGCTGTCACACACTGAAAGACGCTTTTTATTCCAAAAAATATTTTTTGCGTTACCACATTTTGAGAGCTACAATTTTTCCATATTTTGGTCCACAGAGTCATGTGAGGTCTTGTTTTTTGCGGGACGAGTTGACATTTTTATTGGTAACATTTTCGGGCACGTGACATTTTTGATTGCTTTTTATTCCGATGTTTGTGAAGCAGAATGAACAAAAACCAGCTTGTGAAATTTCTGATCATGCGTACCAAAAGCGCAAACGCAGGAAAAAACGCATGTAAACGCGTACAAACGCGGCGTTTTTTTTAACCGCATGCGACAACGCATGCGTCTAAAAAACGCAGCGTTTGTACGCGTTTACATGCGTTTTTTTCACCACTTGCGGATGCGTTTAAAACGCTGCGTTTTTAAACGTAAATGTGAAACCAGCCTTAAATGGAATCTGTCAACAGGTTTTCGTTATTTAATCTGACAGTTGCATAATACAACCCCTGGCAAAAATTATGGAATCTCCGGCCTTGGAGGATCTTCATTCAGTTGTTTAATTTTGTAGAAAAAAAATCAGATCACAGACATGGCGCAAAACTAAAGTCATTTCAAATGGCAACTTTCTGGCTTTTTGTTCTTGATTTCTTTTAGTGTTTCTTAAAGCCAGAAAGTTGCCATTTGAAATGACTTTAGTTTTGTGCCATGTCTGTGATCTGCTTTTTTTCTACAAAATTAAACAACTGAATGAACATCTTCCAAGGCCGGTGATTCCATAATTTTTTGCCAGGGGTTGTATACGGCACGAGAACCTGATTCCAGGGATGTGTCACTTGTTAGGCTGTGTGCTGAAATTTCAATACAAACGGTGTTTTATTAGCAGGAGATTCACACTATCGGACTATGGCTCACACACAGAGCAGACCAGCTAATCTTTGTAACCATACCAGTGATTAGCAGCTTGCTCACAATGCAGAATGCACACGGGATGTTGATAGTTAGGGGTGTGGGCTGGGTTACAGAGCAAAAGATTTTGCTCTGCTACTTCTACGTTAGACAAAACGGGTATTCTATGAAAAAGGCACCAAACAGCCCAATAACTGATACATGGCTGGATTCAAGCTTTCTTGCCCTGTGTCAGGCTGCTCTCGGATTATATAGCAAAAATCTGCTGACCAATTTGGTTTAATACTGATTCTCAGTACCCCAGCCAATATCTCCTCTTCTGACTTCTATAGCGGACCTGCCGAGGCGACGAGATGCAATGATGTAATTGTTCCGCCTTTTGAATGTATGGTGACATCTAGTAAGATGCAGGCCTATAGCGGTCTGGGGTTTAGGAGACGGGCAGTAATAGAGCACAGAGGACACCGTCATGGGAATGAACTGCATTGGTGTCATGATGAAGATGACACAGTTCACTGTGGTGGTCGCAGAAGTTGAGGGCCAGAGCACCAGATCTTTTACGCCAGAGATGTCCTTGTGATAACTAATGCCAGAGCAGATAAGCATTTACATAATTTTAACAAAGTGAAAGAACAGGTGACACTAGGCACACAATGTATCCACAACTGGAATAGAGATCTGCGCAACACATACATCTGGCAAAAATTAAGAGACCACCACATCAAAACCCTGTCATGGGCAGCCATCAAACAAACAAGTGCTTACATTTTTGCTCCAGAAGCAGTGTGAAAGACTGGTGGAAAGCATGCCAAGATGCATGAAAGCTGTGATTAACAATCATGGTTATTCCACAAAATATTGATTTCTGAACTCGTCCTGAGTTAAAACATTAGTATTGTTGTTTCTAAATTCTTTGCATTATTTGAAGTCTGAAAGCACTGGTTTTTTTTTGTAATTTTGACCATTTTTGTATGTCAGAAAAAAAATACAAAATGTATTGCTAGGAAATTCGGAGACATGTTGTCAGAAGTTTATAGAATAAATTAACAATTTACATTTTACTTAAAAATATACCTATGAAGAAAAATCAGACAAATTGAACATTTTGCAGTGGTCTTTTAATTTTTGACAGAGCTGTATATAAAATCCCTGGCAAAAATTATGGAATCACCGGCCTTGGAGGACGTTCATGCAGTTGTTTAATTATGTAGAAAAAAAGCAGATCACAGACATGGCACAAAACTAAAGTCATTTGAAATGGCAACTTTCTGACTTTAAGAAACACTAAAAGAAATCAAAAACAAAAAATGTTGTGGTCAGTAATGGTTACTTTTTTTAACCAAGCATAGGGAAAAAATTATGGAATCACTCAATTCTGAAGAAAAAAATTATGGAATCATGAAAAACAGACAAACAAAAAAACACTCCAACACATCACTAGTATTTTGTTGCACCACCTCTGGCTTTTAGCAGAGATTGCAGTCTCTGAGGCATGGACTTAATGAGTGTCACACAGGACTCTTCATCAATCTGGCTCCAACTTTCTCTGATTGTTGTTGCCAGATCAGCTTTGCAGGTTGGAGCCTTGTCATGGACCATTTTCTTCAACTTCCACCAAAGATTTTCAATTGGATTGAGATCCGGACTATTTGCAGGCCATGACATTGACCTTATGTGTCTTTTTCAAGGAATGTTTACACAGTTTTTGGTCTATGGCAGGATGCATTATCATCTTAAAAAATGATTTCATCATCCCCAAACATCATTTCAATTGATGGGATGAGAAAAGTGTCCAAAATAGCAACATAGACTTGTGCATTTATTGAAGATGTAATGACAGCCATCTCCCCAGTGCCTTTACCTGACATGCAGCCCCTATCTCATCAATGACTGTGGAAATTTGCATGTTCTCTTCAGGCAGTCATCTTTATAAATCTCATTGGAACGGCACCAAACAAAAGTTCCAGCATCATCACATTGCCCAATGCAGATTTGTGATTCATCACTGAATATGACTTTCATCCAGTCATCCACAGTCCACAATTGCTTTTCCTTAGCCCATTGTAACCTTGTTTCTTTCTGTTTAGGTGTTAATGATGACTTTAGTTTAGCTTTTCTGTATGTAAATCCCATTTCCTTTAGGCGGTTTCGTACAGTTCGGTCACAGATGTTGACTCCAGTTTCCACCCATTCGTTCCTCATTTGTTTTGTTGTGCATTTCCTGTTTTGGAGACATATTGCTTTAAGTTTCCGGTCTTGACGCTTTGATGTCTTCCTTGGTCTACCAGTATGTTTGCCTTTAACAACCTTCCCATGTTGTTTGTATTTGGTCCACATTTTATACACAGCTGACTGTGAACAACCAACATCTTTTGCAACATTGTGTGATTTACCCTCTTTTAAGAGATTAATAATCCTCTACTTCAATTGACATCTCTCATGTTGGAGCCATGATTCATGTCAGTCCACTTGGTGCAACAGCTCTCCAAGGTGTGATCACTCCTATTTAAATGCGTACTAACGAGCAGATCTAATTTAATAAAGGTGTTATTTTTGGGTATGAAATTTTTCAGGGTGATTCCATAAATGTTCCCCTATGCTTGGTTAACCCCTTCACCCCCAGAGCTTTTTCCGCTTTTTCATTTTCGTTTTTTTCTCCCCTCCTTCCCAGAGCCATAACTTTTTTATTTTTCCGTCAATATGGCCATGTGAGGGCTTATTTTTTGCGGGACGAGATGTACTTTTGAACGATATCATTGGTTTTACCATGCCATGTAACAGAAAACGGGAAAAAAATTCCAAGTGTGATGAAATTGCAAAAAAAGTGCAATCTCACACTTGTTTTTTGTTTGGCTTTTTTGCTAGGTTCACTAAATGCTAAAACTGACCTGCCATTATGATTCTCCAGGTCATTACGAGTTCATAGACACCTAACATGTTTAGGTTATTTTTTATCTAAGTGGTGGTAAAAAAAAATTGTGCGATTTTCCGATACCCGTAGCGTCTCCAATTATCGTGATCTGGGGTCAGGTGAGGGCTTATTTTTTGCGTGCCAAGCTGATGTTTTTAATGATACCATTTTGGTGTAGATACGTTCTTTTGATCGCCCGTTATTGCATTTTAATGCAATGTCGCGGCGACCAAAAAAACGTAATTTTGGCGTTTTGATTTTTTTCCTCGCTACGCCATTTAGTAGTCAGGTTAATCCTTTGTTTTTATTGATAGATCGGGCGATTCTGAACACGGCGATACCAAATATGTGTATGTTTGATTTTTTTTTTAATTGTTTTATTTTGATTGGGACGAAAGGGGGGTGATTTGAACTTTTATATATTTTTTATTTTTTTTACATTTTTAATCACTTTTTTTTTTAAATTTTGGCATGCTTCAATAGCCTCCATAGGAGGCTAGAAGCATGCACAACTCGATCACCTCTGCTACATAGAGGTGAAGTACAGATCACCTCTATGTAGCAGAAATGCAGGGTTGCTTTGAACGCCGACCACAGAAGACCTCTGGTTGTTATGGCAATGCACTGCTGACCCCCGATCATGTGACGGGGGTCAGCAGTGCGAGCAGGTCCGGCCGCGCGGCCGGGAGCGCTAGTTAAATGCCGCTGTCAGCGCTTGACGGCGGCATTTAACTAGTTAATGGGTGCGGGCGGATCGCGATTCCGCTCGCGCTCATTGCGCGCACATGTCAGCTGTACAAAACAGCTGACATGTCGCAGCTTTGAGGTGGGCTCACCGCCGGAGCCCACCTCAAAGCAGGGGATCTGCCAGCTGACGTACTATTTTGTCAGCTGGCAGAAAGGGGTTAAAAAAGTAACCATTACTGACTACCACATTTTTTGTTCTTGATTTCTTTTAGTGTTTCTTAAAGCCAGAAAGTAGCCATTTGAAATTACTGTACTTAAAAAAAGATTTAAATACAAAAGACATACATATACCAAAACAGAATGTTCCTAGAAGTGGCACCACTAACATGTACCAAGTGATAGATATAAAGTAACACAACAGATTCCAAACAGGACAAAGAACCCAATCTATGTAATAATTCAAGTCAGCTAACAAGTGTCATGACTGGTACTAAATAGTTTAGTGAAAAAATGCATAGTTCTTGTTGGTGAAAAAGGGTGGTTCTTGTACATGCGTCCTGGTTCACCAGCGCCAAAGCACGGTTCACCAGAGGCTTCATCAGGGGACATGTCCCTGACGAAGCCTCTGGGTGAAATCTTTGTGTGCACTTGTGTTCAGATGTTGGTTGGTAGATTAGTTTTAGAGTGTGTCTCTTTAATATTTCCTCTTCTTTGCTCAGTCTTTTGTGTTGGTATTCAAAATACGAATACTGCTTTAAATCCAAGCCTACAAGGGCACCAAGTAATAAAGAAACTCAGACCAGAGGATCTTCACCGCTTGACAGTGACTTGTTTGGGCCAATGAAACTGCCGACACTAAGAAGCAAGGTACACAGATGACTTCTCAAGATACACACAAGAAACACAGTCACTTACCCAATGAAAAAGAAAAGTGTAACAAAGACCAGTAACACATGTCAGTGGAAGACCCTCACACTGGAGGTAAATTCACGTGACACCAAGTAGAAGACTACTTAAAATAAAATAGGAAAGATCATCAGAAGACAGTCTCCTACAGAGCTGAGCAAAACAGAATCTGGACTACCTGAAAAATATAGGGGCGAAGCCACAATGACAGCAACTTATTTACAATATAGACTATTTTCCAGAACTCTCCATGTGAACTGGTGCATGGTTGGAAGTCAACTGAAAGACTTTAAGAGTTTTTGGTTGTAGTACGTTTGGCTATATTCCTCAAGAAAAACTCACCAAACTTCAAAACAGTTCAACAAGAGATATCTTAAATCAGATATAGTGTCAACTACGAAGAGTACAGAATCTTTAACCCCAAAACATACAGAGTCACTATTAACAAGTGTTACCTTTACTGGGGACCTGAAAGATAATGTGATGACATCACTGAAAATTAGAGCAGATGAGAAAACTGGACTGAGACTACTACAATAAGAGAAGACGATTCTTCATATCCTACTTCTACAAATAATGGAGAACCGCTTTTCACCTGGCATGTTTGCTGCTACCCTGCTCCGTGTATAAAATATTTAATCAGACGCTATGCATTACAGGATGGCGCAGCTGCTTCCTCCCTAAGGCAAGCAAATAGCACAGATGTTAGTTACAAGCCATTTACGTGATAGTTCGCCTTCTTTATTTATGTCGCTCGGAATCCACATTTCTTTCCAGCTCTTTATGGTTCCGCGAGGAGGCTTCTAAACAGCGTGCGCTCTGTAGTTCCAGGAAACCTAACATTCATACAAGTCAATGTGAAAAGTTTCCTACCAGCCATGCCTCAGAGGCGCACACAGAGGAGTGAATAAACACTAAGGACGTATTCACACCTATCTGACATGATGCACATTTTATGTCCTGAATTACTGGCAGAAAATTTCTCGCACAGGGGCCCCAAGCTGTCAGTGTTCGCTCCTGTTTAAGACTATTTCCTTCAAATTAAATTTTCAAAATTCCATTTTCATTCTTTGTTGTATTTGATTCTAGATGACAACTGATATGCTGAATGCTGGCTGGTCATTCATAGGGGGGGCAATTATGCTTCCATTTGGGCTCATTATTCATCTCTCCTAGGACCCTGAATGGAAAATGAGCTGAGATGTAGATGAAAGTGTTAAAGTGGAAGACTCGCGTAGCAGTGTGCCTCACAAACCATGGCAAGTAACTCATAGAATACAATGCCCATATCACAAGTAACGGTGCAATGTAACAAAAGTATAGAATCCTATATCACTGGCATCAGTGGATTCCCCATAAAAAAGTGCTAATACATTAGCGCCAGAGGCTTACATAGAAATTATGGGGCCTCATAGTAAAAGTTGTAACTGGGTCCCCCTCTTCCAGTCCCAAAAAGATTTGGCATAGGAGGCGAGGTAACAGCTCATAGGTGCCAAGGCCATATATCCCAACTTTTAGAGACAGGGAAGGGAACATGTGCTGCAGCACTTACACGGTAATTTTGGCCCTACTGAAGCCCCTTATTTTATCCACAATTTTCATGTCTACCATGGAGTATTATGCCCACACACACAGTATGATTGCCACACAAAAGTACCGTATTCCCCCACATCAGTGGCATTAATAGAGTCCTATGGGGCCGGATGCAAACTTTGAAAAAGAGATGCAGCGCCCCAGGGTCCTGGTCGTTGCAGTAATATCATTACCCTCTAGGGGAGAGTGATGTTACGTTAGAAGGCAATAAATTAGATCTCTTTACCAGGTATCACAAACATGCAACACACTTCACACTCCAGTCCACCAGGGGAAGCTATGCTCCTATTTATTAGGGCACTCTTCACAATTAGGTAAAACTGGTGGTCTGGATAGGAAGTCAGTCAGTTCCTGTCAGGCAGACAGAGAGGAAGGAGGAACATCGGGTAGTTGCCGACAGGGTTAGTCCCTGACAGGGGTGGGATCCTAATGTAAAAAAGAGGGACAGCACCACAGCAGTTGTGAAAAAAGAACCACTTGTTTATTCCACCTCTTGCAACGTTTCGGTCCTTAAGACCTTTGAAGGTCTTAAGGACCGAAACGTTGCAAGAGGTGGAATAAACAAGTGGTTCTTTTTTCACAACTGCTGTGGTGCTGTCCCTCTTTTTTACATTTGGACTTGGATTTGGATACCGGGATGGATCCCCTGGTAAGGACGTGCACCATATTATCCATAAAGATAGCACATGTTTAGGGTGCGGCTGGACTACTATTCTGAGGGGTGGGATCCTGTCAGAGGCTTAGACGGAAGGTCACGGAGCTGCGCCTGCCCCACGTGCGGCAGCATCCTAAGAAAGAGACACGAACAGCGAACTGTATTGTAGAGGGTGACAAACAAAGTCATAGCAAAAGGAGAGGGAACCAGAAGGAGTTCTGCCTTACACAGGCTGCCTCCTTCTGAGGCACAGGATCCAGTAGCCGGAACACCGAGGGAGCAACAGTCTCTATGCATTGCTCCAGAGACCGGCAGGACAGTTAATTCCAAGTTACTGATCTGCCCTATACCCCGGAGACACGGTGGCAACTTGTGGGGGCCAGGGCATGCTAGAGTCCCTGTGAAAAGCCTCAGGCCATCAGTCATACGGGTTTGTTCCTATCCATCTGGGGGACAGAGAGAGACATAACATCTGGAACATCTTCAACAGTTGTGAGGACCTTATTAGAAGCTCAGCAGTAAGGTGCTACAACACCCAGGTGATAGAGGAAGGCTACTGATTTCCACCTGGATAAGGGGACTCCTGATTTGCCTTTAAACCGGCCGGACTCTGCCTGCCCTGTGATCTGGTGCTCTGGACCAGCGGACCCCTAAGCAGCGTCGGTCACCCTGACCGAATACCACAGATGGCGTCACGAACATTTCCCCTTTTACAACGGACCTCCCAAGGGCCACGGACCGGGTCAGCCACCGTGACATCCCCCTTGAGAACCGAAGGACCCAGTACCGAGTACCCCACTGCCCTTCGGGGGCGCTCCAGAGACACCGTATTTAAATGTTTCGAGCTCACCGCTCTTAGTCTATTTAAAGGGTGATCCGTGAACTTTAAGAGTACTCTTTCTCAGCCCTTTCTCCCACCCTCTTTGTAAGAACTCCAGAATAGACACCCAGGGGACCTGACTGTTTCTCAGTGGATGTAACCCTGAAATGTTTAAGAGTTTAAGAACTTTCCCCATACTCTAGAATAAATATGACTCATGATTTGTTTTCCCTAGATTTCATAAGGGTGGAGATTAAAGGGAACCTGTCACCAGGTTTGGCCAATATGAGTTATGGCCACTGTCTTTCAGGGCTTATCTACAGCATTCTAGGATGCCCCTGGTTGAACCTGCAAGTGAAGAAAGATAAGTTATATTATACTCACCTCCGGGGCGGTCCGATCTGATGACCAGACCTTTCCCAGAGCCTGTGCACTGCAGTCCTTTGCTCTGCCCTCAACAAGGCAGATAAGTACGCCTGTGCAGGAGCGTGATGCTGGGGAGCCATGAAGCAAGCAGGAGGGCGGCATCGCAAGAAGATGGGAGGTGCTGCGGTCGTGGCTCCTGCACAGGCGTACTTTATCTGCCCTGTTGAGGGTAGAGGAAAAGGACTGCAGTGCGCAGGCGCCGGGAAAGGTCAGAGAGGCCCAGCGCCTGCGCACTGCAGTAATTTATGTTGCCCTCAACAGGGCAAATCAATACGCCTGCTCAGGAGCCGCAACAGAAGCAAGGAGGATGACGACATCGTATAAAGATGGGAGGTGCTGGACCCGTCGGCAATGCCCATCGGACCGGACTGTACCGGGACCGCCCCTGGGTGACTATAATCCAACTTGTTTTTCTCATCTTTCAGGATACATCGGGGGGCTTATCTACAGGCAGCATTACAGAATGCTGTAGATAAGCCCCTGATGGCGGTGGCCAGTTTATAGGGCCAAAATTAGGTGACAGATTCCCTTTAATTGTGTGGATAGGTGTCTTACACAGATAAGTTCATACAGGTGCAATGCATATAGGTAAAGAGTGCAGAGTAGGAAGGCATTTTAAAACCCAGTCACGTATGTCCACCAAGAATAAATGGTATTGCCAAAATCCTGGCATGCAAAAAGGCAAGCCCTCACAGTGGATGTAATGTCAACAGGACAGAACTATACAAGTTCTATACATCAGATTCAGAGAGGTTTCTACAAGGGTTATTTGACAATTGCTTCTGCTGATCATACAGTGGGGTAAATAAGTATTTGATACTCTGCTGATTTTGCAAGTTCCTCACCTACAAAGAATGAAGTGGTCTGCAATTTTTAGCGTACATTTCATTCGTGAGAAAATATAAAAATTAAAAAACAGAAAATCACATTTGCATTATTTTTAAATAATTAAATTGTATTTTATTGAATGAAAAAGTATTTGATCACCTGCCAACCTGCAAGAATTCTGCTTCTCACAGACCTGTTAGTTTTTATTTAAAGGGAACCTGTCACCCCCAAAATTGAAGGTGAGCTAAGCCCACCGGCATCATTGGCTTATCTACAGCATTCTGTAATGCTGTAGATAAACCCCCGATGTATCCTGAAAGATGAGAAAAAGAGGTTAGATTATACTCACCTGGGCGGGCTTTCCGATCCGTTAGGCGTCGCGGTCCGGGGCATCCTAACTTCATAGGATGACGTCCTCTTGTCTTCATGCTGCGGCTCCAGCGCAGGCGTACTTTGTCTGCCCTGTTGAGGGCAGAGCAAAGTACTGCAGTGCGCAGGTGCTGGGCCTCTCTGACCTTTCCCAGCGCCTGCGCACTGCAGTACTTTGCTCTGCCCTCAACAGAGCAGACAAAGTACGCCCGCGCCAGAGCTGCAGCATGAAGACAAGAAAAGGATGTCATCGTAAGAAGATGGGAGGTCCCGGACCGGACCGCAGCGGGACCGCCCCTGGGTGAGTATAATCTAACCTCTTTTTCTCATCTTTCAGGATACATCGGGTGCTTATCTACAGCATTCCAGAATGATGTAGATAAACCCCTGATGCCGGTGGGCTTAGCTCACCTTGGATTTTGGGGGTGACAGGTTCCCTTTAAGTAGCAAAAACATGTTCCCCATCATAGAGACAGACTGTATGTTCTTCGGAGTGGCCTTAGGGCAGGTCTTTCCTTGGTTTCTCTGGCCTTGAGCAGGAAGATAAGACTCTGCCTACAGTCCCACCCCGGAGCACGGGCATCTCATAAATTGAAAATGTCTAACACTGATTACACAAGAACCGCAAGATGGATTTCTTCACCCCAGGTATCATTTTAATCAGTTTAACACTGTCAACCTGAAAATGTCTGTAGTTTACTTTCCAAAATCTTGCTGACCGGTTAGCTTTAATGACCATTCAGTTTCATTGGCTGTACTATATGCTACGTGGGCTGTGCTATATACTACGTGGGCTGTGCTATATGCAACAGGGCTGTGCTATATATTACGTGGCTGTTATACACTACATGGGCTGTGTTATATGCTATGTGGCTGTGCTATATACTATGTGGGCTGTGCTATATACTATATGGGCTGTGATATATACTACATGGGCTGTGCGATATACTACATGGGCTGTGCTATATACTGCGTGGCTGTACTATATACTACATGAGCTGTTATGTACTACGTGGGCTGTGTTATATACTACGTGGCTGTGCTATATACCTTGTGGGCTGTGCTATATACTACATGGGCTGTGTTATATACTATGTGGCTGTGCTATATGCTACGTGGGCTCTGTTAACTACTATGTGGCTGTGCTATATACTATTTGGCTGTGCTATATACTACGTAGCTGTGCTATATATTATGTGGCTCTGCTATACGCTACCCAGTTTGCACTTTTACAAATGTTCTGTTAATACTTTCTAATATTTACTTTAAAAAGTTTTCAAATAAAAAATTGTCATATTCAATGTATGCAGTGTTTTCTTTGCAGCAAGTTCAGCTAACAATAAAATGCCTACTGGTAACTGAGGAAGAGGGAGGTGACAAAAATTGACTTATAAGGGGTTGACTTATATAAAACCCCTCTGCTGTATGGTATTGTAGAATTTACAATAGCTACCACTCATGTAAGAAGTGAAATCTGGCATTGTACTATACCTATATTTCTCTGCTGTATCTGTGCATCATGAATCGTTGTACGTTTTAAAGGGGGGGCCCATCGAAACTCTTTCACCCGGGGTCCTCAAAAACCTGGAGCCCTGTCCCTATCCACATTTGTTTTCAGTGCAATTGTCCTTTTACCACCATTTTGCGGCCCCCTAGCCTTTACTATGACCATTTTACAGCACCTAAGTTTGGGTCCCCATTGATTTCTATTGGGTTTCAGTCTGAGGGGTAAAGTTCTGGTACCTGAACTTTGGACTGAAGTTCGACCGAACCCAAACTTCCATTGGTCTGCTCATCCCTAGCCATGACCTTTGTCAGCACAGGCACAAGAACCCTTCTAGGTCTAGCAAACTCATAAGGTTTGGCCTAGCTACTGAGGCCTAGGATCTCAGCACTCCGAAAGATGATTCAAAGGTGCGACGAGGACTGGATGGGTGTCGGTGAGGAGCGGAGGGGCTTGAGAGGTCAGCGGTGAGTATAAGGCGATAGAGACATATCTCTATCTATCTTATTTTTCGGACTATAAGACACTTTTTTTCCCCAGAAATTTAGGAAGAAGATAGGGGGTGCGTCTTATAGTCCGAATGGCGGCCATTTTCCTGAAGCCGTGGGACACTGGTGGCTGAGCGTGCACAGATTGGGATCTCGGCCCAGTCAAGATCCCAATCTGTGCATGCGCCACCTCCAATGGCCCACGGCTTCTGGAAAATGGTTGCCGGTAAACCAATGATGCACTCCACACTGCTCACCGATGACAGTGGACCTGCAGCATCACCACACTTCTGCAGCCGCTAGCTTCCTGAGTAAGGGACCCTGCTCCACACAATGCATTCTGCTCTGCGTCACCACTGACACTGGGCCAGCAGCATTGCACTGCTGGGACACCCCCTCCTCCCACCCAGGGCCTGCAGCATTGCCCCACTTCTGTCGCCGGCTTCCTGAGGAAGAAACCATGTCTCCTTTGACCCCGCTCCTCCACCGCATGCCCCCAGGTAAGACGGACCCCTATCTTATAAAATAATGTTTTCCCTATTTTCCACCCCAAAATTTGGGGTATGTCTTATAGTCCAAAAAATACGGTTTATGTTGTTTAGTACAGTATAAGTTTAACTTCATCTAGGTACAACTGCACGAAGAAACTGAGCAGGGTTGTTCGAAACATCCTGTAGAACAGACCACAGATCTTCCGCAAACGTAGGCTTGTGGAAACCCTTCTCTTCAGGTAATTCTAGACTTGATGATGTGGAGATCAGGGTTCTATGAGGCCAGATCAATTCCTGGACTCCTTGTTCTTATTTAAAGTGAAGATATGCAGTCATTAAGAACTAAAACCTTGGCACAGTACTGTATATATGTAGGTTGTGCATTTGTTAAAGGTTACATTGTTTTGTCACTTGTCTATTTTTTTTTCTCGGACAGGACATGGACCCATAAGAATTTCATTGATCCATACACACATCAGTTTTATAAACTGATCCTTGTGTCCAGTCTGAGTCTCTAAAGTCTATGGGCATGCATGTAAAACAGTCTACCTGCTCAAGTAAAAAAGAAACAGAATGGAGAAGAAAATAAATAAATAGAAGACAACTAGGATGACAGTTGAGAAAAAAAAAATTGTTGTTTCTCTCGAATGGTAACACTCACATGAATGTAGCGTGGTGCATGTAAACAAGTGGTTAACTCCGATTAACATTGGACAATTCTGTACTTTCTTGAATGATGATGGACTGCCAGGTGTGAACATACAGTATATACTTGTGTCCTTTACCACTGTTCATTCTGCTCGAGTCTGGAGGCCCTCTCTAAATGACATAGATGATAATTAGCTTTAAGATGTTCTTCTTAGTCACCTCGTATACTGAGTTTGCAGACATTGATGAGATCACCTTCCCCTGATCATCTCGTAACATAACGTCAAACCAAACCCCCCATAAACCCAAGGAGGATAATTAAGTCTACGTCTTCTTAGACATGTAGAATCACAGACTGACTGCTTCTCCACAGACACATCATCACGATGCAGTGGAATTGTCTTGCAATCACACGGTATTCATGTGTCATTACGACAGGGCCCCTTACACTCGCAATAATAAAGACAAATCTCCACTTTATGGAATATAAAAAAAAAAAAAAAAACATAAAATGGAGCAGCTCTTTTGTTCTCCTCCAAGCAGTCGAAACCCCACCAATCACCGATTGATGGCATTTTAAAGAAATATAAATTATTATTAAAACATCAATAAGTGCGGAGGTTTCTATAAGGGAAGGTACCGGTACTGGTATCATGTGGCTGAAAGAGGCTACAGTAGAAATGTAAGGACCATACATAAATCTGGAACAGGAGGCAAGAATCAGGAACGGTAGTCAGAAGTTATACCAAGAACCAATCATCAAGATTTACCCCTTCCTACAAAGTACATTGTATTCATGTCCTGGGAAGGGAATCCCAAGTGTGGAGGGGGCTCAGGAGCTGCGCTCAGTCCACATGCGGCAGATAGCGGGTACATTCAAACTCTATTTGAAACCATATTTATAGGATGATCAAACCGAACACCTTAAAGGAGTTGCCCACTACTAGAACAACCCTTCGTAACAAGGCGGGAACAGTGATGCCAGCACTGATTGGGCATCGGGCACCACGTGTCATGCAACTGCACGAGAGCCCCAAGATCACGAGTGCCAACACTGATGGAATGGCGCCAGCATGAGAGGTGAGTATAAGATCATATATTTTATCGGGGACTGCTCCCATCAGCCCCATGTGACATAATCAGAGGGGACTAATGGGTTACAATCACAGCTGCTGAGGACCCATTTCTCAGCCCTCCTGTGAAGATCAGCAGTAGGCACAGCTCCATGGGAGACATTCACTACATTTAGCAATACTGTGGTAATGCAGTATATGGTAATAATAATCAGACGATCGCAGGTTCACGTCCACTAAAAAATAATGTAACAGAAAAAAAAATATAAAGTTTTTAAAAAAATAATATATATATATATATATATATATATACATATACATATATATATATATATATATATATATATATATATATATATATATATATATATATATATATATAGTTCAAAACATGCTTCTTTTCTCTCATTTACTGTAGGAAACGCTCACACTAGCAGTATTTGGTCAGTATTTTACCTCAGTATTTGTAAGCCAAAACCAGGAGTGGAACAAATAGAGGAAAAGTATAATAGAAACATATGCACCACTTCCGTATTTATCACCCACTCCTGGTTTTGGCTTACAAATACTGATGTAAAATACTTAATGTGTGAATGTGGCCTAAAATGAAAACATTTACAAATAATCATTTGATTTTGCAGTGTCCTGAAGAGTCCAATCTATTAAAGTATGAAATTAATTAACCCGATTTTTAAACGTCGTAAAGAGAAAATTAAAATGCCAGAATTGGTCATCTTTCCTTGCTTAAAAACTAGTAATAATAAGCAATCAAAGCATTTTATGTACACAAAACTGGTATCAATGAAAACTTCACGTGACCGCGCACAAACGCTCACGCAGCATCATCAATAGAAAAATAAAAATGTTCTGGGTTTCAGAAAATGGCAACACAAAGCAAAGCAGTTTTTATTTTTTTTTTTGCAACGTTTTGATTTTTTTTCAAATCACAAAAAATGTAAATATCGATGTTTGGTATCGCTGTAATTGATCTGATGTGGTCAATCATGTACACAGTTAACACTGTAAAAAAAAAAAAAAGGCAAAATTGTATATATTTTTTTCCAATATTTCACCACACTTGGAACTTTATACTCATGTGATTCAGTACATTATATCGTAATATAAATAAAGCCATTCAAAACTACAACATAGCTTGCAGAAAAAAAACAAGCCCTCATGTCTATAAAATAGTTATAGCTCGAGGAAAAGATGAAAATGGGTAAAGAAAAACACTCCCTGGTCCTTAAAGGGTTAAAGAGGTGGAAACAAGTTATAGGATCGGTGGGTGACCAGCCGCTTGGACGCTAACTGATGGTCAGAAGTAGCAGGTCTGATGCCCAGTTATTCTCCATGGGACTGATACAATGGAACACAAAGACCGCATACAAGCATCAGCTCAGTATGACGGTGGGTAAGTATCTCTAGGAAGGAAAGAGAGTTTGCTGAAAGGTTTGCACCCTAATATGAAAAGTAATTTTTATAAATTACCTTTGAGCCTCTGAAAATAAAATGTAAAAAAAGGACTATAAATCTTAAACGTTTAATGTAATATATATTGTAAAAAAACCTAAAGCCGGAGGTGTTCACTTCAACCCCACTCTAACGCTTTTGCTACCTCTCAAGGTCGGACTATTTGTGGCTCTAATTCAGATCAATAGGATGCGCACGCAGACGACCCCATATTAGTGGTACCGACGCAGTGTAGATTTCAGCATGTGCATTCATAATAAAGACAAAAGTGTTGTACCCCCAGAAGAAGCATTAGCGAAACATGTCAGGTGTGGTTCCACGGATGGGTGTATCCAAATTCTTCTTGATTATACTTTGCACTGTGTCTTTGATATTTTACTGTTCCTCAGGCATCTTTTACACTGTTTATATTTGCAGAATTGATATCCATCACCTCGCATGTTGATGTCACTTCTCTGATCTATCTATACCTACACTTACATATATGGCTGTATATCGAGGATGGCTCATGATGATGTTGGATGTATTTGTCACCTTTTGCATTCTCTATATGTGCACAGCTTTCGCCCACGCCCATGTGTGCATTTTTGATAGGTCTGATGCACCCCATTTAGTGTATATTTGTTTTCATCTCTACTTAAAACTTAGTTTTATTATGTGAATATGTAAACGTCATTGTCCTGCATTTTTTGGTGTTCTGATATTACTAATTCCATAGGACACATTAGGGGACCAGTAATTGCCTTACAGGATTGGCCTTAAAAAATATTACAGAAGTCATTGCCATGAAAAGTGGGTATACACAGCTTGCTAATAGAATTTTGGTTGAGATATGGTGTCCTAAGATATCTGAAAGGCTTTAATATTTCAAAGCGCTCCACTGACTATAATGGGAACTGTTGGGTTTTCCATCTTGGAGTCCAGTATTTTTAGACAGATCCGCAATGAAAGTTCCAAATGGAGTAATAACGTGCATAGGTGGCACATCCCCTCATATATGGATGATGTCTAGTTAACCCCTTCATGACCCAGCCTATTTTGACCTTAAAGACCTTGCCGTTTTTTGCAATTTTGACCAATGTCCCTTTATGAGGTAATAACTCAGGAACGCTTCAACGGATCCTAGCGGTTCTGAGATTGTTTTTTTGCGACATATTGGGCTTCATGTTAGTGGTAAATTTAGGTCAATAAATTCTGCGTTTATTTGTGATAAAAATGGAAATTTGGCGAAAATTTTGAAAATTTCACAATTTTCACATTTTTATTCTGTTAAAGCAGAGAGCTATGTGACACAAAATAGTTAATAAATAACATTTCCCCCACGTCTAATTTACATCAGCACAATTTTGTAAACAAACTTTTTTTTTGCTAGGAAGTTATAAGGGTTAAAATTCGACCAGCGATTTCTCATTTTTACAACGAAATTTACAAAACCATTTTTTTAGGGACCACCTCACATTTGAAGTCAGTTTGAGGGGTCTATATGGCTGAAAATACCCAAAACTGACACCATTCTAAAAACTGCACCCTTCAAGGTGCACAAAACCACATTCAAGAAGTTTATTAACCCTTCAGGTGCTTCACAGCAGCAGAAGCAAAATGGAAGGAAAAAATGAACATTTAACTTTTTAGTCACAAAAATGATCATTTAGCAACAATTTTTTTATTTTCCCAATGGTAAAAGGAGAAACTAAACCACGAAAGTTGTTGTCCAATTTGTCCTGAGTACGCTGATACCTCATATGTGGGGGTAAACCACTGTTTGGGCGCACGGCAGGGCTTGGAAGGGAAGGAGCACCATTTGAGTTTTGAATGAAAAATTGGCTCCACTCTTTAGCGGACACCATGTCACGTTTGGAGAGCCCCCGTGTGCCTAAAAATTGGAGCTCCCCCACAAGTGACCCCATTTTGGAAACTAGACGCCCCAAGGAACTTAACTAGATGCATAGTGAGCACTTTGAACCCCCAGGTGCTTCACAAATTGATCCGTAAAAATGAAAAAGTACTTTTTTTCACAAAAAAATTATTTTAGCCTCAATTTTTTCATTTTCACATGGCCAACAGGATAAAATGGATCCTAAAATTTGTTGGGCAATTTCTCCTGAGTACACCGATACCTCACATGTGGGGGTAAACCACTGTTTGGGCACACGGCAGGGCTCGGAAGGGAAGGCGCGCCATTTGACTTTTTGAATGGAAAATTAGCTCCAATTGTTAGCGGACACCATGTCGCGTTTGGAGAGCCCCTGTGTGCCTACACATTGGAGCTCCCCCACAAGTGACCCCATTTTGGAAACTAGACCCCCCAAGGAACTTATCTAGATGCATATTGAGCACTTTAAACCCCCAGGTGCTTCACAGAAGTTTATAACGCAGAGCCATGAAAATAAATAATTTTTATTTCCTCAAAAAAGATTTTTTAGCCTGGATTTCCTATTTTGCCAAGGGTAATAGGAGAAATTGGACCCCAAATGTTGTTGTCCAGTTTGTCCTGAGTACGCTGATACCCCATGTGTGGGGGTAAACCACTGTTTGGACACATGTCGGGGCTCAGAAGGGAAGTAGTGACTTTGGAAATGCAGACTTTGATGGAACGGTCTGCGGGTGTCACGTTGCGTTTGCAGAGCCCCTGGTGTGTCTAAACAGTAGAAACCCCCCACAAGTGACCCCATTTTAGAAACTAGACCCCCAATGAACTTATCTAGATATGTGGTGAGCACTTTGAACCCCCAAGTGCTTCACAGACGTTTACAACGCAGAGCCGTGAAAATAAAAAATCATTTTTCTTTCTTCAAAAATGATGTTTTAGCAAGCATTTTTTTATTTTCACAAGGGTAAAAGGAGAAATTGGACCCCAGTAATTGTTGCGCAGTTTGTCCTGAGTATGCTGGTACCCCATATGTGGGGGTAAACCACTGTTTGGGCACACGTCGGGGCTCGGAAGTGAGGGAGCACCATTTGACTTTTTGAATACAAGATTGGCTGGAATCAATGGTGGCGCCATGTTGCGTTTGGAGACCCCTGACGTGCCTAAACAGTGGAAACCCCTCAATTCTACCTCCAACACTAACCCCAACACACACCTAACCCTAATCCCAACTGTAGCCATAACCCTAACCACAACCCTAACCCCAACACACCCCTAACCCTAATCCCAACTGTAGCCATAACCCTAATCACAACCCTAACCCCAACACACCCCTAACCCTAATCCCAACTGTAGCCATAACCCTAATCACACCCCTAACCACAACCCTAATTCCAACCCTAACCCTAAGGCTATGTGCCCACGTTGCGGATTCGTGTGAGATTTTTCAGCATCATTTTTGAAAAAATTTCCAGTGTTTTTTGTGCGGATTTCACCTGTGGATTCCGATTGAGGAACAGGTGTAAAACGCTGCGGAATCCGCACAAAGAATTGACATGCTGCGTTTCCGCGCGGTATTTTCCGCACCATAGGCACAGCAGATTTGGTTTTCCATAGGTTTACATGGTACTGCGATTTTCCTGAAGCCGAGATGCAAACTCGGCTTTGGGAAAATGGCCGCCGCGATCTCCATCTGCGCACGCGCGGCATCCCACGGCCATTTTCCTGAAGCCCCGTGCAGCAGAGCACTTCATCTGCGCACGCGCGGCCTCAGGAAGATGGCCATCCCCACCGATGACAAGGCTAATAGCGCAGATCGTGCACTTTTTCCTCACCTGCGCGCAGTGGATTCGGCACTTGGACATGCGCACACCACTACGCCACCAACAGAAAGCTGGGGAAGAAACAGCGGTCACCACGCCCACCCGACCTGACCAGCCTGATTGACAGGCGAAAACGGCAACTTTGGTAATGTATTTCGCAGCATAGGTGGGGAATCAGGGTACACTACATACACTATTGTAACGCACAGCACAGGCCCTATTTAACAGTATTTTTATCTCAATCTGAAAAAACGGGGTGACAGGTTCCCTTTAAAGGTGTACTCATCATCAAATATGGTCATCAACCCAAAGGACATGTGATAACTTGTGAATCGGTGGAAGTGTGACCCCCGGGATCCCCAATGATTCCAAGAATAGAGGTCTGAAATGCTCCATTTGAATAGAGTGATGGCTGCACTTTATTCATTCTCTATGGCAGTGCTCCCCAACTCCGCTCCTCAAGAGCCACCAACAGGTCATGTTTTCAAGATTTCCTTAGCATTGCACAGGTGATGGAATTATTGCCTGTCCAGGTGATGCAATTATCACCTGTGTAATACTAAGGAAATCCTGAAAACATGACCTGTTGGTGGCTCTTGAGGAGCGGAGTTGGGGAGCACTGCTCTATGAGAATGCTGGATAAAGTCAAGTTCTGTACTGTGATTGTATTCCCTCCATGCACGCCTCCATGATCTAAAAGCCATTACATCTGGAGGTAAATTGCATTTTCTGAGGTTACAAGGTCCTTTTTAAGTGATGAAATAACATTTAGGCCTTATTCAGAAGTCTGTTTTTCCACACACAGTCATGGGCGTAAGTGTTGGCTCCCTTGAAATTGTTTCAGAACATTAAGTATTTCTCCCAGAAAATGATTGCAATGACATGTTTTGTTATACACATTGAAGGGATTTCACTCACTCAGGTGCGACGGCTGATACTTAGGAGGCACGTTCCTTTAAAAGTTCACAGGGTTTATTGCTTCATAAACCGTATGGCAAAAATAACAGGAAACAAATAGCCTTTGGCTCAGGAAAGAAAAGCAAGTGCCCAGTCCTTCAGGCTCAGTCCTGGAGCCTTACCACACTCAGGAGGGTTTCACCTCCACACATATCTGCTGTGTAAAGCATTAGCCTGTCATACATAGAGCTAACCACACCCAGTATCCCATCACATGATTAGACATGTGGTCTGACATCAGCACAGGTCCTGAAAACACATATATATATACATGGTTATGTGCAATAAAGAAAACACTCTGGGCTACATCACAGCGACAAGCCACCTATGTGACACATACCTCCCGTCGACCACACACCCTTTAGCCATGCTACCACATACACACACATTTATTTCCTTCAGGTATATTGGAATAACAGAAAAAGCTTCAAATTAGAATTCATTTCACACTAGTAACAAATAAAGTTGCACTCTGTGCTAGAACATGTAAATATGAAAATATCTAAGCATCTTCTTTTTTTTCCCTTTGGAATAAATAACGGCAATCGCTTCCTATAACCATCAACAAGCTTCTTATACCTCTCAACTGGAAATTTGGACCACTCTTCTTTTTCTAAACTGCTCCCGGTCTCTCATATTTGATTAGCTCCTTCTCCCAACAGCAATTTTAAAGGGAACCTGTCACCTGAATTTGGCGGGACTGGTTTTGGGTCATATGGGCGGAGTTTACGGGTGTTTGATTCACCCTTTCCTTACATGCTGGCTGCATGCTGGCTGCAATATTGGATTGAAGTTCATTCTCTGTCCTCCGTAGTACACGCCTGCACAAAGCAATCTTGCCTTGCACAGGCGTGTACTACGGAGGACAGAGAATGAACTTCAATCCAATATTGCAGCCAGCAGGTAAGGAAAGGGTGAATCAAACACCCGAAAACTCCGCCCATATGACCCAAAACCAGTCCCGCCAAATTCAGGTGACAGAGTCCCTTTAAGATCTCTCCACTGGTGGTCAATGAGATTTAGATCTGGACTCATTGCCGGCCAATTCAGAACTCTCCAGCGACTGGTTTTCATCCATTTCTGGGTGCTTCTTGAAGTGTGTTTGAGGTCATTGTCCTGCTGGAAGACCTATGACCTAGGATGCAAACACAGCCTCCTGACATTGGGCACTATATTGCCACCAACAGTAGAATGATGTGCTTTACCAAAAAGCTCTATTTTGGTCTTATCGGTCCACAAGACGCTTTCCCAGAAGAACTCTGGCTTACTCACATACATTTTGGCAAACTGCAGTCTAACTTTTTTATTCCTCTGTGTCAGCAGTGGGGTCCTCATGTGTCTCCTGCCACAGTGCTTCATTTCATCCAAATGTTGTTTGTGCTAACACTGGTGCACCCTGAGTTTGTATTTCTTTGGAAACTGATCGGGGCCGCTCATCCACCATCTGGACTTTCATGCGTTGAAACCTTTCATCAATTTTTCTCTGCCTTCCACATCCAGGGAGATTAGCTGCAGTGCCACGAGTTGTAAACTTCTTGATTATGTTGTGAATCGCGGACAAAGGAACATCAAGATCTCTGGAGATGAACGTTTAATCTTGAGATTGTTGATATTTTTAAACATCTTTGGCTCACAAATCCTCGGACAGTTCTCTCCTCCTCCTCCGCTTTCTGTTCTCCATGCTTAGTATGACAGACAGAATGCAAAGTTTAAGTCTTCTCCCTTTTTATCTGGTTCTGGTGTGATTTGTATATTGCCCACACCTGTTACTTGCCACAGGTGAGTTTGGAATGCCTGAAACAAGGTAGTTTACCCACCATTTTCGAAGGTGCTAAGAATTTTATCAGGACCATTTCTGGGGGTATAGTGTGAAATTATGTCCAATTCACCTTTTTCAGTTTTTTTTTTGTGTTGTTCCAATAGAAAATGAACGTGTATAATAAAACATGTATATCTGCAATCATTTTTGAAAGAAATACTTTATTTTTTGGTACACTTCAAGGGTGGCAAGATGCTCTGCATTGACTGTATGTTTAATCCTTGTTTCTGCACACACACACACAAAAAAAAAATTAATGGAAACCTGTCCCCCCCCCCCCTTTTTTTATCCTATTATAAAAAAACTAGATGGTGGCCCGATTCTAACGCATTGGGTATTCTAGAATATGCATGTCCACGTAGTATATTGCCCAGCCACATAGTATATTGCAGTCACGTAGTATATTGCATAGTCACGTAGTATATTGCCCAGTCACGTAGTATATTGTCCAGCCATAGTATATTGCAGTCACGTAGTATATTGTCCAGCCACGTAGTACATTGCAGTCACGTAGTATATTGCACAGCCACGTAGTACATTGCAGTCACGTAGTATATTGCACAGCCACGTAGTATATTGCAGTCACGTAGTATATTGCAGTCAGTAGTATATTGCCCAGTTACGTATATTGCCCAGTGACGTAGTATACAGCAGAGCCACGTAGTATATTGCAGTCACGTAGTATATTGCACAGCCACGTAGTATATTGCAATCACGTAGTATATTGCCCAGCCACGTAGTATATTGCAGCCACGTATATTACCTAGTGACGTAGTATATTGCGCAGCCACGTAGTATATTGTCCAGCCACGTAGTATATTGCAGTCAGTAGTATATTGCCCAGTTACGTATATTACCTAGTGACGTAGTATATTGCGCAGCCACGTAGTATATTGTCCAGCCACGTAGTATATTGCCCAGCCACGTAGTATATTGCCCAGTTACGTATATTACCTAGTGACGTAGTATATTGCGCAGCCACGTAGTATATTGTCCAGCCACGTAGTATATTGCAGTCAGTAGTATATTGCCCAGTTACGTATATTACCTAGTGACGTAGTATATTGCGCAGCCACGTAGTATATTGTCCAGCCACGTAGTATATTGTCCAGCCACGTAGTATATTGTCCAGCCACGTAGTATATTGCCCAGTTACGTATATTACCTACTGACGTAGTATATTGCGCAGCCACGTAGTATATTGTCCAGCCACGTAGTATATTGCCCAGCCACGTAGTATATTGCAGTCAGTAGTATATTGCCCAGTTACGTATATTACCTAGTGACGTAGTATATTGCGCAGCCACGTAGTATATTGCCCAGCCACGTAGTATATTGCAGTCAGTAGTATATTGCCCAGTTACGTACATTACCTAGTGACGTAGTATATTGCGCAGCCACGTAGTATATTGCAGTCAGTAGTATATTGCCCAGTTACGTACATTACCTAGTGACGTAGTATATTGCGCAGCCACGTAGTATATTGCCCAGTGACGTAGTATACAGCAGAGCCACGTAGTATATTGCAGTCACGTAGTATATTGCCCAGCCACGTAGTATATTGCAGCCACGTAGTATATTGCCCAGTTACGTATATTACCTAGTGACGTAGTATATTGCCCAGCCACGTAGTATATTGCAGTGTGTAGTATATTGCCCAGTTACGTATATTACCTAGTGACGTAGTATACTGCGCAGCCACGTAGTATATTGCCCAGTGACGTAGTATACAGCACAGAGCCACGTAGTATATTGCAGCCACGTAGTATATTGCCCAGTTACGTATATTACCTAGTGACGTAGTATATTGCGCAGCCACGTAGTATATTGCAGTGTGTAGTATATTGCCCAGTTACGTATATTACCTAGTGACGTAGTATACTGCGCAGCCACGTAGTATATTGCCCAGTGACGTAGTATACAGCACAGAGCCACGAAGTATATTGCACAGCGAAGTAGTATACAGCACACAGCCACGTAGTATATTGGCCAGTCACGTAGTATATTGCCCAGCCAGGTTTGTCACAGGTTAAAAAAATAAACATATACTCATCTTTCCGAGGGCCCCTTGTAGTCCACGGCAGCTTCCGATCCCAGAGTTGGTATGAGCGCAGGACCTGTGAGGACGTCGCGGTCACATGACCGTGACATCATGGCAGGTCCTTCTAGTGCAGGCGCACAGGGCCTGTGTTGACGTCGCAGTCACATGACCGTGACATCATGGCAGGTCCTTCTCCCATAGCATGTACTCTGCACTCACATTTTCGCACTAAGGCAAGGATTGCTGTTTCGCATTTTAATGAAGAAATAAAGTTTTTGAAATTTTTAAAGGAGCTGGAACGCCTTTCTTCTATTCCTTCTCCCATACCATCTCTGCCATCGGATCCTGCAACGGAAGATGGCGGCCTGCGCGAGTGACTACGAAGGGTGAGTATAGCAGGTTTTTAAATTATTTTTAACATTACATTTTTTACTATTGATGCCGCATAGGCAGCGTCAATAGTAAAAAGTTGGGGACACACAGGGTTAATAGCGGCAGTAACGGAGTGTGTTACCCGCGGCACAACGCGGTCCGTTACCGCCAGCATTAACCCCGTGTTAGCGGTGACCGGAGGGGAGTATGCAGGCGACAGGCACTGGGCAGTGACTGCGGGGAGTAAGGAGCGGCCATTTTCTTCCGGACAGTGCCCGTCCTTGATTGGTCGTGGCAGTCATGACAGGCAGCTGGCGAGACCAATCAGCGAATGAATAACCGTGACAGACAGACAGAAGGACAGACAAAGTGACCCTTAGACAATTATATATAAAATTAAGAAATGTAATTATCAATTTAGAAACGGTGCGCAATTTCCCCTTGTTTGATAGATACAAGCGCTGTCCATAAATGATTGAGTGTTTTTCATTATTTTATTTATTTATTTTAAGGACGGCGCCAATGCACTTTATTCCGTTTACAAGTGAAAATGACTAATCTCAGTTGTCGCAGACAGAAAAGTAATTTAATAGCAAATACGCAGATTATCTGGGAGGCGCCGGCACCTGGAGTGGGGAGTGTATGGGGTGATCAGGCTTTTCTGGGGAGATTTCCCTGCAGACACTTCAGGCAGGCAGGATTCTTTATTTTCCATCCTTGTTAGCCATTACATCATTTTACATCCTGACAATTTCTGTAACATGCAAAACTCTTCGGCTGACGGAACTAGAAGTACCAGCATGCCCAGGAGACTCGTGAGTCCGCAGCTGCCAAGCATGGAGTAGACATGGCAGCGTGATTCACTCCTTGAATTTCCATTCTTGCCGGCACATGGGGCAATGCTGCTGCACCTGCTGGGAGTTCAGCCACTTCAGGATGCAGTGCATGTGGAAGCAGTGCGAGCAGTGTCCCCAGACCAAGGGGCAGTCGTCTCCGGGAACCTTACCTGCGGGCAGAGAGCACAGGGGCGCCATCAGGACAACGCTGGATGGATGTGCGGGAAACTAATCAGCGATTCTGGTCTAGTGTTCTCCGTTATCAGCCACCCCAGGCCACATTTCTGCACAATTTTGGATGTGCCTCTACAAAGTGATGTAAATAACCTGGCCTGACACTGGGCAGGGGGCACTGCCGTCACGTCACACTGGGCAGGGGGCACTGCCGTCACGTCACACTGGGCAGGGGGCACTGCCGTCACGTCACACTGGGCAAGAGGGCACTGCCGTCACGTCACACTGGGCAGGGGGCACTGCCGTCACGTCACACTGGGCAGGAGGCACTGCAGTCACGTCACACTGGGCAAGGGGGCACTGCCGTCACGTCACACTGGGCAGGGGGCACTGCCGTCACGTCACACTGGGCAGGGGGCACTGCCGTCACGTCACTCTGGGCAGGGGGCACTGCCGTCACGTCACACTGGGCAAGGGGGCACTGCCGTCACGTCACACTGGGCAAGGGGGCACTGCCGTCACGTCACTCTGGGCAGGGGGCACTGCCGTCACGTCACACTGGGCAGGGGGCACTGCCGTCACGTCACACTGGGCAGGGGGCACTGCCGTCACGTCACACTGGGCAGGGGGCACTGCCGTCACGTCACACTGGGCAGGGGGCACTGCCGTCACGTCACACTGGGCAGGGGGCACTGCCGTCACGTCACACTGGGCAGGGGGCACTGCCGTCACACTGGGCAGGGGGCACTGCCGTCACACTGGGCAGGGGGCACTGCCGTCACACTGGGCAGGGGGCACTGCCGTCACACTGGGCAGGGGGCACTGCCGTCACACTGGGCAGGGGGCACTGCCGTCACACTGGGCAGGGGGCACTGCCGTCACACTGGGCAGGGGGCACTGCCGTCACACTGGGCAGGGGGCACTGCCGTCACACTGGGCAGGGGGCACTGCCGTCACACTGGGCAGGGGGCACTGCCGTCACACTGGGCAGGGGGCACTGCCGTCACACTGGGCAGGGGGCACTGCCGACACACTGGGCAGGGGGCACTGCCGTCACATCACACTGGGCAGGAGGCACTGCCGACACATCACACTGGGCAGGGGGCACTGCCGTCACGTCACACTGGGCAGGGGGCACTGCCGTCACACTGGGCAGGGGGCACTGCCGTCACACTGGGCAGGGGGCACTGCCGTCACACTGGGCAGGGGGCACTGCCGTCACACTGGGCAGGGGGCACTGCCGTCACACTGGGCAGGGGGCACTGCCGTCACACTGGGCAGGGGGCACTGCCGTCACACTGGGCAGGGGGCACTGCCGTCACACTGGGCAGGGGGCACTGCCGTCACACTGGGCAGGGGGCACTGCCGTCACACTGGGCAGGGGGCACTGCCGTCACACTGGGCAGGAGGCACTGCCGTCACTACATGGGATTAGCAGCAGCCATGACTCAGCGTATGGCACAATAGCCATGAGCTTTGTAGCACCTCCGGCGCCCACCTATGAACGGGCAGACCCTGTATACTAGTGTACCAGACGCGGCAGGGGGCACATACTTACAGTCGGGGCAGCAGCCATTAAAAGCCATACGGCAGATGCCGCAGTTCTCGTCATTTGCCACCCACATCCAGGAGGCGACGCCATTCCAGGCCTTGATGTGAACCTTCATCCTGCGGCAGGTCTGCACGGTGACATACAGGATGACGCTCTGATCAGCTATTCATGTCTGCCGCGCACAGGAGCCTCCTGCGCTATTGATAGGCGATGCCTGCGGGGGGCGTGGCTTATGAGTGTGGGTCACGGGTGGAGATTATCGCTGCCGGTAACGTCTGTATTGTGAGGATTCAGGGACAACGTGATAATCGCGATATCAACGGCAATTGTGACACGTGATACTGTCCGGAACACGCAGCGAGAAACGTGAATACAATGCAATAGGCTTTCTTGTGTGGTGTTATAGCGCCTCCAACTGGTCACATAGTGGTACAGGTGATAACAGTGCATGAGAAAAGCTTATCCATAAACGATAAGGCCGACCACTCACTGATCCTCCATAATACTGCCACTCACTGATCCTCCATAACACTGCCACTCACCGATCCTCCATACCACCTCCTCCATAACACCGCCACTCACCGATCCTCCATAACACCTCCACTCACTGATCCTCCATAACACCGCCACTCACTGATCCTCCATAACACCTCCACTCACTGATCCTCCATAACACCTTCACTCACTGATCCTCCATAACACCTCCACTCACTGATCCTCCATAACACCGCCACTCACTGATCCTCCATAACACTGCCACTCACTGATCCTCCATAACACCTCCACTCACTGATCCTCCATAACACCGCCACTCACTGATCCTCCATAACACCGCCACTCACTGATCCTCCATAACACCGCCACTCACTGATCCTCCATAACACCTCCACTCACTGATCCTCCATAACACCTCCACTCACTGATCCTCCATAACACCGCCACTCACTGATCCTCCATAACACTGCCACTCACTGATCCTCCATAACACCGCCACTCACCGATCCTCCATAACACCGCCACTGACCGATCCTCCATAACACCGCCACTCACCGATCCTCCATAACACCGCCACTCACCGATCCTCCATAACACGGCCACTCACCGATCCTCCATAACACCGCCACTCACCGATCCTCCATAACACCGCCACTGACCGATCCTCCATAACACCGCCACTGACCGATCCTCCATAACACCGCCACTCACCGATCCTCCATAACACCGCCACTCACCGATCCTCCATAACACCGCCACTCACCGATCCTCCATACCACCGCCACTCACCGATCCTCCATAACACTGCCACTCACCGATCCTCCATAACACCGCCACTCACCGATCCTCCATAACACCGCCACTCACCGATCCTCCATAACACCGCCACTCACCGATCCTCCATAACACCTCCACTCACCGATCCTCCATAACACCTCCACTCACCGATCCTCCATAACACCTCCACTCACCGATCCTCCATAACACCGCCACTCACCGATCCTCCATAACACCGCCACTCACCGATCCTCCATAACACCGCCACTCACCGATCCTCCATAACACCTCCACTCACCGATCCTCCATAACACCTCCACTCACCGATCCTCCATAACACCGCCACTCACCGATCCTCCATAACACCGCCACTCACCGATCCTCCATAACACCTTCACTCACTGATCCTCCATAACACCGCCACTCACTGATCCTCCATAACATCGCCACTCACCGATCCTCCATACCACCTCCTCCATAACATCGCCACTCACCGATCCTCCATAACACCTCCACTCACTGATCCTCCATAACACCGCCACTTACTGATCCTCCATAACACCGCCACTCACTGATCCTCCATAACACTGCCACTCACTGATCCTCCATAACACCGCCACTCACCGATCCTCCATAACACCGCCACTGACCGATCCTCCATAACACCGCCACTCACCGATCCTCCATAACACCGCCACTCACTGATCCTCCATAACACGGCCACTCACTGATCCTCCATAACACCGCCACTCACCGATCCTCCATAACACCGCCACTGACCGATCCTCCATAACACCGCCACTGACCGATCCTCCATAACACCGCCACTCACCGATCCTCCATAACACCGCCACTCACCGATCCTCCATACCACCTCCTCCATAACACCTCCACTCACTGATCCTCCATAACACCGCCACTTACTGATCCTCCATAACACCGCCACTCACTGATCCTCCATAACACTGCCACTCACTGATCCTCCATAACACCGCCACTCACCGATCCTCCATAACACCGCCACTGACCGATCCTCCATAACACCGCCACTCACCGATCCTCCATAACACCGCCACTCACCGATCCTCCATAACACGGCCACTCACTGATCCTCCATAACACCGCCACTCACCGATCCTCCATAACACCGCCACTGACCGATCCTCCATAACACCGCCACTGACCGATCCTCCATAACACCGCCACTCACCGATCCTCCATAACACCGCCACTCACCGATCCTCCATACCACCGACACTCACCGATCCTCCATAACACCGCCACTCACCGATCCTCCATAACACCGCCACTCACCGATCCTCCATAACACCGCCACTCACCGATCCTCCATAACACCGCCACTCACCGATCCTCCATACCACCGCCACTCACCGATCCTCCATAAAACTGCCACTCACCGATCCTCCATAACACCGCCACTCACCGATCCTCCATAACACCGCCACTCACCGATCCTCCATAACACCGCCACTCACCGATCCTCCATAACACCTCCACTCACCGATCCTCCATAACACCTCCACTCACCGATCCTCCATAACATCTCCACTCACCGATCCTCCATAACACCGCCACTCACCGATCCTCCATAACACCGCCACTCACCGATCCTCCATAACACCGCCACTCACCGATCCTCCATAACACCTCCACTCACCGATCCTCCATAACACCTCCACTCACCGATCCTCCATAACACCGCCACTCACCGATCCTCCATAACACCGCCACTCACCGATCCTCCATAACACCGCCAATCACCGATCCTCCATAACACCTTCACTCACTGATCCTCCATAACACCGCCACTCACTGATCCTCCATAACACCGCCACTCACCGATCCTCCATACCACCTCCTCCATAACATCGCCACTCACCGATCCTCCATAACACCTCCACTCACTGATCCTCCATAACACCGCCACTTACTGATCCTCCATAACACCGCCACTCACTGATCCTCCATAACACTGCCACTCACTGATCCTCCATAACACCGCCACTCACCGATCCTCCATAACACCGCCACTGACCGATCCTCCATAACACCGCCACTCACCGATCCTCCATAACACCGCCACTCACTGATCCTCCATAACACGGCCACTCACTGATCCTCCATAACACCGCCACTCACCGATCCTCCATAACACCGCCACTGACCGATCCTCCATAACACCGCCACTGACCGATCCTCCATAACACCGCCACTCACCGATCCTCCATAACACCGCCACTCACCGATCCTCCATACCACCGACACTCACCGATCCTCCATAACACCACCACTCACCGATCCTCCATAACACCGCCACTCACCGATCCTCCATAACACCGCCACTCACCGATCCTCCATAACACCGCCACTCACCGATCCTCCATACCACCGCCACTCACCGATCCTCCATAACACTGCCACTCACCGATCCTCCATAACACTGCCACTCACCGATCCTCCATAACACCGCCACTCACCGATCCTCCATAACACCGCCACTCACCGATCCTCCATAACACCGCCACTCACCGATCCTCCATAACACCTCCACTCACCGATCCTCCATAACACCTCCACTCACCGATCCTCCATAACACCGCCACTCACCGATCCTCCATAACACCGCCACTCACCGATCCTCCATAACACCGCCACTCACCGATCCTCCATAACACCTCCACTCACCGATCCTCCATAACACCTCCACTCACCGATCCTCCATAACACCGCCACTCACCGATCCTCCATAACACCGCCACTCACCGATCCTCCATAACACCGCCAATCACCGATCCTCCATAACACCTTCACTCACTGATCCTCCATAACACCGCCACTCACTGATCCTCCATAACACCGCCACTCACCGATCCTCCATACCACCTCCTCCATAACACCGCCACTCACCGATCCTCCATAACACCTTCACTCACTGATCCTCCATAACACCTCCACTCACCGATCCTCCATAACACCGCCACTCACCAATCCTCCATACCACCGCCACTCACCGATCCTCCATACCACCACCACTCACTGATCCTCCATAACACCTCCACTCACCGATTCTCCATAACACCTCCACTCACCGATCCTCCATAACACCTCCACTCACCGATTCTCCATAACACCTCCACTCACCGATTCTCCATAACACCGCCACTCACTGATCCACCATAACACTGATCCTCCATAACACCTCCACTCAATGATTCTCCATAACACCTCCACTCACCGATCCTCCATAACACCGCCACTCACCGATCCTCCATAACACCGCCACTCACCGATCCTCCATAACACCGCCACTGACCGATCCTCCATAACACCGCCACTCACCGATCCTCCATAACACCGCCACTCACTGATCCTCCATAACACGGCCACTCACTGATCCTCCATAACACCGCCACTCACCGATCCTCCATAACACCGCCACTGACCGATCCTCCATAACACCGCCACTGACCGATCCTCCATAACACCGCCACTCACCGATCCTCCATAACACCGCCACTCACCGATCCTCCATACCACCGACACTCACCGATCCTCCATAACACCACCACTCACCGATCCTCCATAACACCGCCACTCACCGATCCTCCATAACACCGCCACTCACCGATCCTCCATAACACCGCCACTCACCGATCCTCCATACCACCGCCACTCACCGATCCTCCATAACACTGCCACTCACCGATCCTCCATAACACGGCCACTCACCGATCCTCCATAACACCGCCACTCACCGATCCTCCATAACACCGCCACTCACCGATCCTCCATAACACCGCCACTCACCGATCCTCCATAACACCTCCACTCACCGATCCTCCATAACACCTCCACTCACCGATCCTCCATAACACCGCCACTCACCGATCCTCCATAACACCGCCACTCACCGATCCTCCATAACACCGCCACTCACCGATCCTCCATAACACCTCCACTCACCGATCCTCCATAACACCTCCACTCACCGATCCTCCATAACACCGCCACTCACCGATCCTCCATAACACCGCCACTCACCGATCCTCCATAACACCGCCAATCACCGATCCTCCATAACACCTTCACTCACTGATCCTCCATAACACCGCCACTCACTGATCCTCCATAACACCGCCACTCACCGATCCTCCATACCACCTCCTCCATAACACCGCCACTCACCGATCCTCCATAACACCTTCACTCACTGATCCTCCATAACACCTCCACTCACCGATCCTCCATAACACCGCCACTCACCAATCCTCCATACCACCGCCACTCACCGATCCTCCATACCACCACCACTCACTGATCCTCCATAACACCTCCACTCACCGATTCTCCATAACACCTCCACTCACCGATCCTCCATAACACCTCCACTCACCGATTCTCCATAACACCTCCACTCACCGATTCTCCATAACACCGCCACTCACTGATCCACCATAACACTGATCCTCCATAACACCTCCACTCAATGATTCTCCATAACACCTCCACTCACCGATCCTCCATAACACCGCCACTCACCGATCCTCCATAACACCGCCACTCACCGATCCTCCATACCACCGCCACTCACCGATCCTCCATACCACCACCACTCACTGATCCTCCATAACACCTCCACTCACCGATTCTCCATAACACCTCCACTCACTGATTCTCCATAACACCTCCACTCAACGATTCTCCATAACACCTCCACTCACCGATCCTCCATAACACCTCCACTCACCGATCCTCCATAACACCGCCACTCACCGATCCTCCATACCACCGCCACTCACCGATCCTCCATACCACCACCACTCACTGATCCTCCATAACACCTCCACTCACCGATTCTCCATAACACCTCCACTCACCGATTCTCCTTAACACCTCCACTCAACGATTCTCCATAACACCTCCACTCACCGATCCTCCATAACACCGCCACTCACCGATCCTCCATAACACCGCCACTCACCGATCCTGCATAACACCGCCACTCACTGATCCTCCATAACACCTTCACTCACTGATCCTCCATAACACCTCCACTCACCGATCCTCCATAACACCTCCACTCACCGATCCTCCATAACACCTTCACTCACTGATCCTCCATAACACCTCCACTCACTGATCCTCCATAACACCTTCACTCACTGATCCTCCATAACACCTCCACTCACTGATCCTCCATAACACCGCCACTCACTGATCCTCCATAACACCGCCACTCACTGATCCTCCATAACACCTCCACTCACTGATCCTCCATAACACCTCCACTCACTGATCCTCCATAACACCGCCACTTACTGATCTTCCATAACACCGCCACTCACTGATCCTCCATAACACTGTCGATCACTGATTATCCATAACACCGCCACTCACTGATCCTCCATAACACCTCCACTCACTGATCCTCCATAACACCGCCACTCACTGATCCTCCATAACACCGCCACTCACCGATCCTCCATACCACTTCCTCCATAACACCGCCACTCACCGATCCTCCATAACACCTTCACTCACTGATCCTCCATAACACCTCCACTCACCGATCCTCCATAACACCGCCACTCACCGATCCTCCATAACACCGCCAATCACCGATCCTCCATAACACCTTCACTCACTGATCCTCCATAACACCGCCACTCACTGATCCTCCATAACACCGCCACTCACCGATCCTCCATACCACCTCCTCCATAACACCGCCACTCACTGATCCTCCATAACACCTCCACTCACCGATCCTCCATAACACCGCCACTCACCGATCCTCCATACCACCGCCACTCACCGATCCTCCATACCACCACCACTCACTGATCCTCCATAACACCTCCACTCACCGATTCTCCATAACACCTCCACTCACCGATCCTCCATAACACCTCCACTCACCGATTCTCCATAACACCTCCACTCACCGATTCTCCATAACACCGCCACTCACTGATCCACCATAACACTGATCCTCCATAACACCTCCACTCAATGATTCTCCATAACACCTCCACTCACCGATCCTCCATAACACCGCCACTCACCGATCCTCCATAACACCGCCACTCACCGATCCTCCATACCACCGCCACTCACCGATCCTCCATACCACCACCACTCACTGATCCTCCATAACACCTCCACTCACCGATTCTCCATAACACCTCCACTCACCGATTCTCCATAACACCTCCACTCAACGATTCTCCATAACACCTCCACTCACCGATCCTCCATTACACCGCCACTCACCGATCCTCCATAACACCGCCACTCACCGATCCTGCATAACACCGCCACTCACTGATCCTCCATAACACCTTCACTCACTGATCCTCCATAACACCTCCACTCACCGATCCTCCATAACACCTTCACTCACTGATCCTCCATAACACCTCCACTCACTGATCCTCCATAACACCTTCACTCACTGATCCTCCATAACACCTCCACTCACTGATCCTCCATAACACCGCCACTCACTGATCCTCCATAACACCGCCACTCACTGATCCTCCATAACACCTCCACTCACTGATCCTCCATAACACCTCCACTCACTGATCCTCCATAACACCGCCACTTACTGATCCTCCATAACACCGCCACTCACTGATCCTCCATAACACTGTCGATCACTGATTATCCATAACACCGCCACTCACTGATCCTCCATAACACCTCCACTCACTGATCCTCCATAACACCGCCACTCACTGATCCTCCATAACACCGCCACTCACCGATCCTCCATAACACCGCCACTCACCGATCCTCCATAACACCGCCACTCACCGATCCTCCATAACACCTCCACTCACCGATCCTCCATAACACCGCCACTCACCGATCCTCCATAACACCTTCACTCACCGATCCTCCATAACACCTCCACTCACCGATCCTCCATAACACCTCCACTCACCGATCCTCCATAACACCTCCACTCACCGATCCTCCATAACACCGCCACTCACCGATCCTCCATACCACCGTCACTCACCGATCCTCCATAACACCGCCACTCACTGATCCTCCATAACACCGCCACTCACCGATCCTCCATAACACCGCCACTCACCGATCCTCCATAACACCGCCACTCACCGATCCTCCATAACACCTTCACTCACTGATCCTCCATAACACCTCCACTCACCGATCCTCCATAACACCTTCACTCACTGATCCTCCATAACACCTCCACTCACCGATCCTCCATAACACCGCCACTCACCGATCCTCCATACCACCTCCTCCATAACACCGCCACTCACCAATCCTCCATAACACCTTCACTCACTGATCCTCCATAACACCTCCACTCACCGATACTCCATAACACCGCCACTCACCGATCCTCCATACCACCGCCACTCACCGATCCTCCATACCACCACCACTCACTGATCCTCCATAACACCTCCACTCACCGATTCTCCATAACACCTCCACTCACCGATCCTCCATAACACCTCCACTCACCGATTCTCCATAACACCTCCACTCACCGATTCTCCATAACACCGCCACTCACTGATCCACCATAACACTGATCCTCCATAACACCTCCACTCAATGATTCTCCATAACACCTCCACTCACCGATCCTCCATAACACCGCCACTCACCGATCCTCCATAACACCGCCACTCACCGATCCTGCATAACACCGCCACTCACTGATCCTCCATAACACCTTCACTCACTGATCCTCCATAACACCTCCAGTCACCGATCCTCCATAACACCTTCACTCACTGATCCTCCATAACACCTCCACTCACTGATCCTCCATAACACCTTCACTCACTGATCCTCCATAACACCTCCACTCACTGATCCTCCATAACACTGCCACTCACTGATCCTCCATAACACCGCCACTCACTGATCCTCCATAACACCTCCACTCACTGATCCTCCATAACACCGCCACTCACTGATCCTCCATAACACCGCCACTTACTGATCCTCCATAACACCGCCACTCACTGATCCTCCATAACACTGTCGATCACTGATTCTCCATAACACCTTCACTCACTGATCCTCCATAACACCTCCACTCACCGATCCTCCATAACACCGCCACTCACCGATCCTCCATAACACTGCCAATCACCGATCCTCCATAACACCTTCACTCACTGATCCTCCATAACACCGCCACTCACTGATCCTCCATAACACCGCCACTCACCGATCCTCCATAACACCGCCACTCACCGATCCTCCATAACACCGCCACTCACCGATCCTCCAAAACACCTTCACTCACTGATCCTCCATAACACCTCCACTCACCGATCCTCCATAACACCTTCACTCACTGATCCTCCATAACACCTCCACTCACCGATCCTCCATAACACCGCCACTCACCGATCCTCCATACCACCTCCTCCATAACACCGCCACTCACCGATCCTCCATAACACCTTCACTCACTGATCCTCCATAACACCTCCACTCACCGATCCTCCATAACACCGCCACTCACCGATCCTCCATACCACCGCCACTCACCGATCCTCCATACCACCACCACTCACTGATCCTCCATAACACCTCCACTCACCGATTCTCCATAACACCTCCACTCACCGATCCTCCATAACACCTCCACTCACCGATTCTCCATAACACCTCCACTCACCGATTCTCCATAACACCGCCACTCACTGATCCACCATAACACTGATCCTCCATAACACCTCCACTCAATGATTCTCCATAACACCTCCACTCACCGATCCTCCATAACACCGCCACTCACCGATCCTCTATAACACCGCCACTCACCGATCCTGCATAACACCGCCACTCACTGATCCTCCATAACACCTTCACTCACTGATCCTCCATAACACCTCCAGTCACCGATCCTCCATAACACCTTCACTCACTGATCCTCCATAACACCTCCACTCACTGATCCTCCATAACACCTTCACTCACTGATCCTCCATAACACCTCCACTCACTGATCCTCCATAACACTGCCACTCACTGATCCTCCATAACACCGCCACTCACTGATCCTCCATAACACCTCCACTCACTGATCCTCCATAACACCTCCACTCACTGATCCTCCATAACACCGCCACTTACTGATCCTCCATAACACCGCCACTCACTGATCCTCCATAACACTGTCGATCACTGATTCTCCATAACACCTTCACTCACTGATCCTCCATAACACCTCCACTCACCGATCCTCCATAACACCGCCACTCACCGATCCTCCATAACACTGCCAATCACCGATCCTCCATAACACCTTCACTCACTGATCCTCCATAACACCGCCACTCACTGATCCTCCATAACACCGCCACTCACCGATCCTCCATACCACCTCCTCCATAACACCGCCACTCACCGATCCTCCATAACACCTTCACTCACTGATCCTCCATAACACCTCCACTCACCGATCCTCCATAACACCGCCACTCACCGATCCTCCATACCACTGCCACTCACCGATCCTCCATACCACCACCACTCACTGATCCTCCATAACACCTCCACTCACCGATTCTCCATAACACCTCCACTCACCGATCCTCCATAACACCTCCACTCACCGATTCTCCATAACACCTCCACTCACCGATTCTCCATAACACCGCCACTCACTGATCCACCATAACACTGATCCTCCATAACACCTCCACTCAACGATTCTCCATAACACCTCCACTCACCGATCCTCCATAACACCGCCACTCACCGATCCTCCATAACACCGCCACTCACCGATCCTGCATAACACCGCCACTCACTGATCCTCCATAACACCTTCACTCACTGATCCTCCATAACACCTCCACTCACCGATCCTCCATAACACCTTCACTCACTGATCCTCCATAACACCTCCACTCACTGATCCTCCATAACACCTTCACTCACTGATCCTCCATAACACCTCCACTCACTGATCCTCCATAACACCGCCACTCACTGATCCTCCATAACACCGCCACTCACTGATCCTCCATAACACCTCCACTCACTGATCCTCCATAACACCTCCACTCACTGATCCTCCATAACACCGCCACTTACTGATCCTCCATAACACCGCCACTCACAGATCCTCCATAACACTGTCGATCACTGATTATCCATAACACCGCCACTCACTGATCCTCCATAACACCTCCACTCACTGATCATCCATAACACCTCCACTCACTGATCCTCCATAACACCGCCACTCACTGATCCTCCATAACACCGCCACTCACTGATCCTCCATAACACCGCCACTCACCGATCCTCCATAACACCGCCACTCACCGATCCTCCATAACACCTCCACTCACCGATCCTCCATAACACCGCCACTCACCGATCCTCCATAACACCTTCACTCACCGATCCTCCATAACACCTCCACTCACCGATCCTCCATAACACCGCCACTCACCGATCCTCCATACCACCGCCACTCACTGATCCTCCATAACACCGCCACTCACTGATCCTCCATAACACCGCCACTCACTGATCCTCCATAACACCGCCACTCACTGATCCTCCATAACACCGCCACTCACTGATCCTCCATAACACCGCCACTCACTGATCCTCCATAACACCGCCACTCACTGATCCTCCATAACACCGCCACTCACTGATCCACCATAACACTGATAACACCTCCACTCAACGATTCTCCATAACACCTCCACTCACCGATCCTCCATAACACCTCCACTCACTGATCCTCCATAACACCGCCACTCACCGATCCTCCATAACACCGCCACTCACCGATCCTCCATAACACCGCCACTCACCGATCCTCCATAACACCTTCACTCACTGATCCTCCATAACACCTCCACTCACCGATCCTCCATAACACCGCCAATCACCGATCCTCCATAACACCTTCACTCACTGATCCTCCATAACACCTCCACTCACCGATCCTCCATAACACCGCCACTCACCGATCCTCCATACCACCTCCTCCATAACACCGCCACTCACCGATCCTCCATAACACCTTCACTCACTGATCCTCCATAACACCTCCACTCACCGATCCTCCATAACACCGCCACTCACCGATCCTCCATACCACCGCCACTCACTGATCCTCCATACCACCACCACTCACTGATCCTCCATAACAACTCCACTCACCGATTCTCCATAACACCTCCACTCACCGATCCTCCATAACACCTCCACTCACCGATTCTCCATAACACCTCCACTCACCGATTCTCCATAACACCGCCACTCACTGATCCACCATAACACTGATCCTCCATAACACCTCCACTCAACGATTCTCCATAACACCTCCACTCACCGATCCTCCATAACACCGCCACTCACCGATCCTCCATAACACCGCCACTCACCGATCCTGCATAACACCGCCACTCACTGATCCTCCATAACACCTTCACTCACTGATCCTCCATAACACCTCCACTCACCGATCCTCCATAACACCTTCACTCACTGATCCTCCATAACACTTCCACTCACTGATCCTCCATAACACCTTCACTCACTGATCCTCCATAACACCTCCACTCACTGATCCTCCATAACACCGCCACTCACTGATCCTCCATAACACCGCCACTCACTGATCCTCCATAACACCTCCACTCACTGATCCTCCATAACACCTCCACTCACTGATCCTCCATAACACCGCCACTTACTGATCCTCCATAACACCGCCACTCACTGATCCTCCATAACACTGTCGATCACTGATTCTCCATAACACCGTCACTCACTGATCCTCCATAACACCTCCACTCACTGATCCTCCATAACAACTCCACTCACTGATCCTCCATAACACCGCCACTCACTGATCCTCCATAACACCGCCACTCACTGATCCTCCATAACACCGCCACTCACCGATCCTCCATAACACCGCCACTCACCGATCCTCCATAACACCTCCACTCACCGATCCTCCATAACACCGCCACTCACCGATCCTCCATAACACCTTCACTCACCGATCCTCCATAACACCTCCACTCACCGATCCTCCATAACACCTCCACTCACCGATCCTCCATAACACCGCCACTCACCGATCCTCCATACCACCGTCACTCACCGATCCTCCATAACACCGCCACTCACTGATCCTCCATAACACCGCCACTCACTGATCCTCCATAACACCGCCACTCACTGATCCTCCATAACACCGCCACTCACTGATCCTCCATACCACCGTCACTCACCGATCCTCCATAACACCGCCACTCACTGATCCTCCATAACACCGCCACTCACTGATCCTCCATAACACCGCCACTCACCGATCCTCCATAACACCTTCACTCACTGATCCTCCATAACACCTCCACTCACCGATCCTCCATAACACCGCCACTCACCGATCCTCCATACCACCGCCACTCACTGATCCTCCATAACACCTCCACTCACCGATTCTCCATAACACCTCCACTCACCGATCCTCCATAACACCTCCACTCACCGATTCTCCATAACACCTCCACTCACCGATTCTCCATAACACCGCCACTCACTGATCCACCATAACACTGATCCTCCATAACACCTCCACTCAATGATTCTCCATAACACCTCCACTCACCGATCCTCCATAACACCGCCACTCACTGATCCTCCATAACACCGCCACTCACTGATCCTCCATAACACCTCCACTCACTGATCCTCCATAACACCTCCACTCACTGATCCTCCATAACACCGCCACTCACTGATCCTCCATAACACCGCCACTCACTGATCCTCCATAACACCGCCACTCACTGATCCTCCATAACACCTCCACTCACTGATCCTCCATAACACCTCCACTCACTGATCCTCCATAACACCGCCACTCACTGATCCTCCATAACACCGCCACTCACTGATCCTCCATAACACCTCCACTCACTGATCCTCCATAACACCTCCACTCACTGATCCTCCATAACACCGCCACTCACTGATCCTCCATAACACCGCCACTCACTGATCCTCCATAACACCTCCACTCACTGATCCTCCATAACACCTCCACTCACTGATCCTCCATAACACCGCCACTCACTGATCCTCCATAACACCGCCACTCACTGATCCTCCATAACACCGCCACTCACTGATCCTCCATAACACCTTCACTCACCGATCCTCCATAACACCTCCACTCACCGATCCTCCATAACACCTTCACTCACTGATCCTCCATAACAGCTCCACTCACTGATCCTCCATAACACCTTCACTCACTGATCCTCCATAACACCGCCACTCACTGATCCTCCATAACACCGCCACTCACTGATCCTCCATAACACCTCCACTCACTGATCCTCCATAACACCTCCACTCACTGATCCTCCATAACACCGCCACTTACTGATCCTCCATAACACCGCCACTCACTGATCCTCCATAACACTGTCGATCACTGATTCTCCATAACACCGCCACTCACTGATCCTCCATAACACCTCCACTCACTGATCCTCCATAACACCTCCACTCACTGATCCTCCATAACACCGCCACTCACTAATCCTCCATAACACCGCCACTCACTGATCCTCCATAACACCTCCACTCACTGATCATCCATAACACCGCCACTCACTGATCCTCCATAACACCTCCACTCACTGACCTCCATAACACCTCCACTCACTGATCCTCCATAACACCGCCACTCACTGATCCTCCATAACACCTCCACTCACTGACCTCCATAACACTTCCACTCACTGATCCTCCATAACACCGCCACTCACTGAAACTCCATAACACCGCCACTCACTGATCCTCCATAACACCGCCACTCACTGATCCTCCATAACATCGCCACTCACTGATCCTCCATAACACCTCCACTCACTGATCCTCCATAACACCGCCACTCACTGATCCTCCATAACACCGCCACTCACTGATCCTCCATAACACCTCCACTCACTGATCCTCCATAACACCGCCACTCACTGATCCTCCATAACACCGCCACTCACTGATCCTCCATAACACCTCCACTCACTGATCCTCCATAACACCGCCACTCACTGATCCTCCATAACACCTCCACTCACTGATCCTCCATAACACCTCCACTCACTGATCCTCCATAACACCGCCACTCACTGATCCTCCATAACACCGCCACTCACTGATCCTCCATAACACCGCCACTCACTGATCCTCCATAACACCTCCACTCACTGATCCTCCATAACACCTCCACTCACTGATCCTCCATAACACCGCCACTCACTGATCCTCCATAACACCGCCACTCACTGATCCTCCATAACACCTCCACTCACTGATCCTCCATAACACCTCCAGTCACTGAATCTCCATAACACCGCCACTCACTGATCCTCCATAACACCGCCACTCACTGATCCTCCATAACACCTCCACTCACTGATCCTCCATAACACCTCCACTCACTGATCCTCCATAACACCGCCACTCTCTGATCCTCCATAACACCGCCACTCACTGATCCTCCATAACACTGCCACTCACTGATCCTCCATAACACCTTCACTCACTGATCCTCCATAACACCTCCACTCACCGATCCTCCATAACACCTTCACTCACTGATCCTCCATAACACCTCCACTCACTGATCCTCCATAACACCTTCACTCACTGATCCTCCATAACACCTCCACTCACTGATCCTCCATAACACCGCCACTCACTGATCCTCCATAACACCGCCACTCACTGATCCTCCATAACACCTCCACTCACTGATCCTCCATAACACCTCCACTCACTGATCCTCCATAACACCGCCACTTACTGATCCTCCATAACACCGCCACTCACTGATCCTCCATAACACTGTCGATCACTGATTATCCATAACACCGCCACTCACTGATCCTCCATAACACCTCCACTCACTGATCCTCCATAACACCTCCACTCACTGATCCTCCATAACACCGCCACTCACTGATCCTCCATAACACCGCCACTCACCGATCCTCCATACCACTTCCTCCATAACACCGCCACTCACCGATCCTCCATAACACCTTCACTCACTGATCCTCCATAACACCTCCACTCACCGATCCTCCATAACACCGCCACTCACCGATCCTCCATAACACCGCCAATCACCGATCCTCCATAACACCTTCACTCACTGATCCTCCATAACACCGCCACTCACTGATCCTCCATAACACCGCCACTCACCGATCCTCCATACCACCTCCTCCATAACACCGCCACTCACCGATCCTCCATAACACCTCCACTCACCGATTCTCCATAACACCTCCACTCACCGATCCTCCATAACACCTCCACTCACCGATTCTCCATAACACCTCCACTCACCGATTCTCCATAACACCGCCACTCACTGATCCACCATAACACTGATCCTCCATAACACCTCCACTCAATGATTCTCCATAACACCTCCACTCACCGATCCTCCATAACACCGCCACTCACCGATCCTCCATAACACCGCCACTCACCGATCCTCCATACCACCGCCACTCACCGATCCTCCATACCACCACCACTCACTGATCCTCCATAACACCTCCACTCACCGATTCTCCATAACACCTCCACTCACCGATTCTCCATAACACCTCCACTCAACGATTCTCCATAACACCTCCACTCACCGATCCTCCATAACACCTCCACTCACCGATCCTCCATAACACCGCCACTCACCGATCCTCCATATTACAGCCACTCACCGATCCTCCATACCACCACCACTCACTGATCCTCCATAACACCTCCACTCACCGATTCTCCATAACACCTCCACTCACCGATTCTCCATAACACCTCCACTCAACGATTCTCCATAACACCTCCACTCACCGATCCTCCATAACACCGCCACTCACCGATCCTCCATAACACCGCCACTCACCGATCCTGCATAACACCGCCACTCACTGATCCTCCATAACACCTTCACTCACTGATCCTCCATAACACCTCCACTCACCGATCCTCCATAACACCTTCACTCACTGATCCTCCATAACACCTCTACTCACTGATGCTCCATAACACCTTCACTCACTGATCCTCCATAACACCTCCACTCACTGATCCTCCATAACACCGCCACTCACTGATCCTCCATAACACCGCCACTCACTGATCCTCCATAACACCTCCACTCACTGATCCTCCATAACACCTCCACTCACTGATCCTCCATAACACCGCCACTTACTGATCCTCCATAACACCGCCACTCACTGATCCTCCATAACACTGTCGATCACTGATTATCCATAACACCGCCACTCACTGATCCTCCATAACACCTCCACTCACTGATCCTCCATAACACCGCCACTCACTGATCCTCCATAACACCGCCACTCACCGATCCTCCATAACACCGCCACTCACCGATCCTCCATAACACCGCCACTCACCGATCCTCCATAACACCGCCACTCACCGATCCTCCATAACACCGCCACTCACCGATCCTCCATAACACCTTCACTCACCGATCCTCCATAACACCTCCACTCACCGATCCTCCATAACACCTCCACTCACCGATCCTCCATAACACCGCCACTCACCGATCCTCCATACCACCGTCACTCACCGATCCTCCATAACACCGCCACTCACTGATCCTCCATAACACCGCCACTCACTGATCCTCCATAACACCGCCACTCACTGATCCTCCATAACACCGCCACTCACCGATCCTCCATAACACCTCCACTCACCGATCCTCCATAACACCTCCACTCACCGATCCTCCATAACACCGCCACTCACCGATCCTCCATAACACCGCCACTCACCGATCCTCCATAACACCGCCACTCACCGATCCTCCATAACACCTTCACTCACTGATCCTCCATAACACCTCCACTCACCGATCCTCCATAACACCTTCACTCACTGATCCTCCATAACACCTCCACTCACCGATCCTCCATAACACCGCCACTCACCGATCCTCCATACCACCTCCTCCATAACACCGCCACTCACCGATCCTCCATAACACCTTCACTCACTGATCCTCCATAACACCTCCACTCACCGATCCTCCATAACACCGCCACTCACCGATCCTCCATACCACCGCCACTCACCGATCCTCCATACCACCACCACTCACTGATCCTCCATAACACCTCCACTCACCGATTCTCCATAACACCTCCACTCACCGATCCTCCATAACACCTCCACTCACCGATTCTCCATAACACCACCACTCACCGATTCTCCATAACACCGCCACTCACTGATCCACCATAACACTGATCCTCCATAACACCTCCACTCAATGATTCTCCATAACACCTCCACTCACCGATCCTCCATAACACCGCCACTCACCGATCCTCCATAACACCGCCACTCACCGATCCTGCATAACACCGCCACTCACTGATCCTCCATAACACCTTCACTCACTGATCCTCCATAACACCTCCAGTCACCGATCCTCCATAACACCTTCACTCACTGATCCTCCATAACACCTCCACTCACTGATCCTCCATAACACCTTCACTCACTGATCCTCCATAACACCTCCACTCACTGATCCTCCATAACACTGCCACTCACTGATCCTCCATAACACCGCCACTCACTGATCCTCCATAACACCTCCACTCACTGATCCTCCATAACACCTCCACTCACTGATCCTCCATAACACCGCCACTTACTGATCCTCCATAACACCGCCACTCACTGATCCTCCATAACACTGTCGATCACTGATTCTCCATAACACCTTCACTCACTGATCCTCCATAACACCTCCACTCACCGATCCTCCATAACACCGCCACTCACCGATCCTCCATAACACTGCCAATCACCGATCCTCCATAACACCTTCACTCACTGATCCTCCATAACACCGCCACTCACTGATCCTCCATAACACCGCCACTCACCGATCCTCCATACCACCTCCTCCATAACACCGCCACTCACCGATCCTCCATAACACCTTCACTCACTGATCCTCCATAACACCTCCACTCACCGATCCTCCATAACACCGCCACTCACCGATCCTCCATACCACCGCCACTCACTGATCCTCCATACCACCACCACTCACTGATCCTCCATAACACCTCCACTCACCGATTCTCCATAACACCTCCACTCACCGATCCTCCATAACACCTCCACTCACCGATTCTCCATAACACCTCCACTCACCGATTCTCCATAACACCGCCACTCACTGATCCACCATAACACTGATCCTCCATAACACCTCCACTCAACGATTCTCCATAACACCTCCACTCACCGATCCTCCATAACACCGCCACTCACCGATCCTCCATAACACCGCCACTCACCGATCCTGCATAACACCGCCACTCACTGATCCTCCATAACACCTTCACTCACTGATCCTCCATAACACCTCCACTCACCGATCCTCCATAACACCTTCACTCACTGATCCTCCATAACACCTCCACTCACTGATCCTCCATAACACCTTCACTCACTGATCCTCCATAACACCTCCACTCACTGATCCTCCATAACACCGCCACTCACTGATCCTCCATAACACCTCCACTCACTGATCCTCCATAACACCTCCACTCACTGATCCTCCATAACACCTCCACTCACTGATCCTCCATAACACCGCCACTTACTGATCCTCCATAACACCGCCACTCACAGATCCTCCATAACACTGTCGATCACTGATTATCCATAACACCGCCACTCACTGATCCTCCATAACACCTCCACTCACTGATCATCCATAACACCTCCACTCTCTGATCCTCCATAACACCGCCACTCACTGATCCTCCATAACACCGCCACTCACTGATCCTCCATAACACCGCCACTCACCGATCCTCCATAACACCGCCACTCACCGATCCTCCATAACACCTCCACTCACCGATCCTCCATAACACCGCCACTCACCGATCCTCCATAACACCTTCACTCACCGATCCTCCATAACACCTCCACTCACCGATCCTCCATAACACCTCCACTCACCGATCCTCCATAACACCGCCACTCACCGATCCTCCATACCACCGCCACTCACCGATCCTCCATAACACCGCCACTCACTGATCCTCCATAACACCGCCACTCACTGATCCTCCATAACACCGCCACTCACTGATCCTCCATAACACCGCCACTCACTGATCCACCATAACACTGATAACACCTCCACTCAACGATTCTCCATAACACCTCCACTCACCGATCCTCCATAACACCTCCACTCACTGATCCTCCATAACACCGCCACTCACCGATCCTCCATAACACCGCCACTCACCGATCCTCCATAACACCGCCACTCACCGATCCTCCATAACACCTTCACTCACTGATGCTCCATAACACCTCCACTCACCGATCCTCCATAACACCGCCAATCACCGATCCTCCATAACACCTTCACTCACTGATCCTCCATAACACCTCCACTCACCGATCCTCCATAACACCGCCACTCACCGATCCTCCATACCACCTCCTCCATAACACCGCCACTCACCGATCCTCCATAACACCTTCACTCACTGATCCTCCATAACACCTCCACTCACCGATCCTCCATAACACCGCCACTCACCGATCCTCCATACCACCGCCACTCACTGATCCTCCATACCACCACCACTCACTGATCCTCCATAACAACTCCACTCACCGATTCTCCATAACACCTCCACTCACCGATCCTCCATAACACCTCCACTCACCGATTCTCCATAACACCTCCACTCACCGATTCTCCATAACACCGCCACTCACTGATCCACCATAACACTGATCCTCCATAACACCTCCACTCAACGATTCTCCATAACACCTCCACTCACCGATCCTCCATAACACCGCCACTCACCGATCCTCCATAACACCGCCACTCACCGATCCTGCATAACACCGCCACTCACTGATCCTCCATAACACCTTCACTCACTGATCCTCCATAACACCTCCACTCACCGATCCTCCATAACACCTTCACTCACTGATCCTCCATAACACTTCCACTCACTGATCCTCCATAACACCTTCACTCACTGATCCTCCATAACACCTCCACTCACTGATCCTCCATAACACCGCCACTCACTGATCCTCCATAACACCGCCACTCACTGATCCTCCATAACACCTCCACTCACTGATCCTCCATAACACCTCCACTCACTGATCCTCCATAACACCGCCACTTACTGATCCTCCATAACACCGCCACTCACTGATCCTCCATAACACTGTCGATCACTGATTCTCCATAACACCGTCACTCACTGATCCTCCATAACACCTCCACTCACTGATCCTCCATAACAACTCCACTCACTGATCCTCCATAACACCGCCACTCACTGATCCTCCATAACACCGCCACTCACTGATCCTCCATAACACCGCCACTCACCGATCCTCCATAACACCGCCACTCACCGATCCTCCATAACACCTCCACTCACCGATCCTCCATAACACCGCCACTCACCGATCCTCCATAACACCTTCACTCACCGATCCTCCATAACACCTCCACTCACCGATCCTCCATAACACCTCCACTCACCGATCCTCCATAACACCGCCACTCACCGATCCTCCATACCACCGTCACTCACCGATCATCCATAACACCGCCACTCACTGATCCTCCATAACACCGCCACTCACTGATCCTCCATAACACCGCCACTCACTGATCCTCCATAACACCGCCACTCACTGATCCTCCATAACACCTCCACTCACCGATCCTTCATAACACCTCCACTCACAGATCCTCCATAACACCGCCACTCACCGATCCTCCATAACACCGCCACTCACCGATCCTCCATAACACCGCCACTCACCGATCCTCCATAACACCTTCACTCACTGATCCTCCATAACACCTCCACTCACCGATCCTCCATAACACCTTCACTCACTGATCCTCCATAACACCTCCACTCACCGATCCTCCATAACACCGCCACTCACCGATCCTCCATACCACCTCCTCCATAACACCGCCACTCACCGATCCTCCATAACACCTTCACTCACTGATCCTCCATAACACCTCCACTCACCGATCCTCCATAACACCGCCACTCACCGATCCTCCATACCACCGCCACTCACCGATCCTCCATACCACCACCACTCACTGATCCTCCATAACACCTCCACTCACCGATTCTCCATAACACCTCCACTCACCGATCCTCCATAACACCTCCACTCACCGATTCTCCATAACACCTCCACTCACCGATTCTCCATAACACCGCCACTCACTGATCCACCATAACACTGATCCTCCATAACACCTCCACTCAATGATTCTCCATAACACCTCCACTCACCGATCCTCCATAACACCGCCACTCACCGATCCTCCATAACACCGCCACTCACCGATCCTGCATAACACCGCCACTCACTGATCCTCCATAACACCTTCACTCACTGATCCTCCATAACACCTCCACTCACCGATCCTCCATAACACCTTCACTCACTGATCCTCCATAACACCTCCACTCACTGATCCTCCATAACACCTTCACTCACTGATCCTCCATAACACCTCCACTCACTGATCCTCCATACCACCGTCACTCACCGATCCTCCATAACACCGCCACTCACTGATCCTCCATAACACCGCCACTCACTGATCCTCCATAACACCGCCACTCACTGATCCTCCATAACACCGCCACTCACTGATCCTCCATAACACCTCCACTCACCGATCCTCCATAACACCTCCACTCACCGATCCTCCGTAACACCGCCACTCACCGATCCTCCATAACACCGCCACTCACCGATCCTCCATAACACCGCCACTCACCGATCCTCCATAACACCTTCACTCACTGATCCTCCATAACACCTCCACTCACCGATCCTCCATAACACCTTCACTCACTGATCCTCCATAACACCTCCACTCACCGATCCTCCATAACACCGCCACTCACCGATCCTCCATACCACCTCCTCCATAACACCGCCACTCACCGATCCTCCATAACACCTTCACTCACTGATCCTCCATAACACCTCCACTCACCGATCCTCCATAACACCGCCACTCACCGATCCTCCATACCACCGCCACTCACTGATCCTCCATAACACCTCCACTCACCGATTCTCCATAACACCTCCACTCACCGATCCTCCATAACACCTCCACTCACCGATTCTCCATAACACCTCCACTCACCGATTCTCCATAACACCGCCACTCACTGATCCACCATAACACTGATCCTCCATAACACCTCCACTCAATGATTCTCCATAACACCTCCACTCACCGATCCTCCATAACACTGCCACTCACTGATCCTCCATAACACCGCCACTCACTGATCCTCCATAACACCTCCACTCACTGATCCTCCATAACACCTCCACTCACTGATCCTCCATAACACCGCCACTCACTGATCCTCCATAACACCGCCACTCACTGATCCTCCATAACACCGCCACTCACTGATCCTCCATAACACCTCCACTCACTGATCCTCCATAACACCTCCACTCACTGATCCTCCATAACACCGCCACTCACTGATCCTCCATAACACCGCCACTCACTGATCCTCCATAACACCTCCACTCACTGATCCTCCATAACACCTCCACTCACTGATCCTCCATAACACCGCCACTCACTGATCCTCCATAACACCGCCACTCACTGATCCTCCATAACACCTCCACTCACTGATCCTCCATAACACCTCCACTCACTGATCCTCCATAACACCACCACTCACTGATCCTCCATAACACCGCCACTCACTGATCCTCCATAACACCGTCACTCACTGATCCTCCATAACACCTTCACTCACCGATCCTCCATAACACCTCCACTCACCGATCCTCCATAACACCTTCACTCACTGATCCTCCATAACACCTCCACTCACTGATCCTCCATAACACCTTCACTCACTGATCCTCCATAACACCGCCACTCACTGATCCTCCATAACACCGCCACTCACTGATCCTCCATAACACCTCCACTCACTGATCCTCCATAACACCTCCACTCACTGATCCTCCATAACACCGCCACTTACTGATCCTCCATAACACCGCCACTCACTGATCCTCCATAACACTGTCGATCACTGATTCTCCATAACACCGCCACTCACTGATCCTCCATAACACCTCCACTCACTGATCCTCCATAACACCTCCACTCACTGATCCTCGATAACACCGCCACTCACTAATCCTCCATAACACCGCCACTCACTGATCCTCCATAACACCTCCACTCACTGATCATCCATAACACCGCCACTCACTGATCCTCCATAACACCTCCACTCACTGACCTCCATAACACTTCCACTCACTGATCCTCCATAACACCGCCACTCACTGATCCTCCATAACACCTCCACTCACTGACCTCCATAACACTTCCACTCACTGATCCTCCATAACACCGCCACTCACTGAAACTCCATAACACCGCCACTCACTGATCCTCCATAACACCGCCACTCACTGATCCTCCATAACATCGCCACTCACTGATCCTCCATAACACCTCCAAACACTGATCCTCCATAACACCTCCACTCACTGATCCTCCATAACACCGCCACTCACTGATCCTCCATAACACCGCCACTCACTGATCCTTCATAACACCTCCACTCACTGATCCTCCATAACACCGCCACTCACTGATCCTCCATAACACCGCCACTCACTGATCCTCCATAACACCTCCACTCACTGATCCTCCATAACACCGCCACTCACTCATCCTCCATAACACCTCCACTCACTGATCCTCCATAACACCTCCACTCACTGATCCTCCATAACACCGCCACTCACTGATCCTCCATAACACCGCCACTCACTGATCCTCCATAACACCGCCACTCACTGATCCTCCATAACACCTCCACTCACTGATCCTCCATAACACCTCCACTCACTGATCCTCCATAACACCGCCACTCACTGATCCTCCATAACACCGCCACTCACTGATCCTCCATAACACCTCCACTCACTGATCCTCCATAACACCTCCACTCACTGATCCTCCATAACACCGCCACTCACTGATCCTCCATAACACCGCCACTCACTGATCCTCCATAACACCGCCACTCACTGATCCTCCATAACACCTTCACTCACCGATCCTCCATAACACCTCCACTCACCGATCCTCCATAACACCTTCACTCACTGATCCTCCATAACACCTCCACTCACTGATCCTCCATAACACCTTCACTCACTGATCCTCCATAACACCGCCACTCACTGATCCTCCATAACACCGCCACTCACTGATCCTCCATAACACCTCCACTCACTGATCCTCCAGAACACCTCCACTCACTGATCCTCCATAACACCGCCACTTACTGATCCTCCATAACACCGCCACTCACTGATCCTCCATAACACTGTCGATCACTGATTCTCCATAACACCGCCACTCACTGATCCTCCATAACACCTCCACTCACTGATCCTCCATAACACCTCCACTCACTGATCCTCCATAACACCGCCACTCACTGATCCTCCATAACACCGCCACTCACTGATCCTCCATAACACCTCCACTCACTGATCATCCATAACACCGCCACTCACTGATCCTCCATAACACCTCCACTCACTGACCTCCATAACACCTCCACTCACTGATCCTCCATAACACCGCCACTCACTGATCCTCCATAACACCTCCACTCACTGACCTCCATAACACTTCCACTCACTGATCCTCCATAACACCGCCACTCACTGAAACTCCATAACACCGCCACTCACTGATCCTCCATAACACCGCCACTCACTGATCCTCCATAACATCGCCACTCACTGATCCTCCATAACACCTCCACTCACTGATCCTCCATAACACCTCCACTCACTGATCCTCCATAACACCGCCACTCACTGATCCTCCATAACACCGCCACTCACTGATCCTCCATAACACCTCCACTCACTGATCCTCCATAACACCGCCACTCACTGATCCTCCATAACACCGCCACTCACTGATCCTCCATAACACCTCCACTCACTGATCCTCCATAACACCGCCACTCACTGATCCTCCATAACACCTCCACTCACTGATCCTCCATAACACCTCCACTCACTGATCCTCCATAACACCGCCACTCACTGATCCTCCATAACACCGCCACTCACTGATCCTCCATAACACCGCCACTCACTGATCCTCCATAACACCTCCACTCACTGATCCTCCATAACACCTCCACTCACTGATCCTCCATAACACCGCCACTCACTGATCCTCCATAACACCGCCACTCACTGATCCTCCATAACACCTCCACTCACTGATCCTCCATAACACCTCCAGTCACTGAATCTCCATAACACCGCCACTCACTGATCCTCCATAACACCGCCACTCACTGATCCTCCATAACACCTCCACTCACTGATCCTCCATAACACCTCCACTCACTGATCCTCCATAACACCGCCACTCACTGATCCTCCATAACACCGCCACTCACTGATCCTCCATAACACCGCCACTCACTGATCCTCCATAACACCTCCACTCACTGATCCTCCATAACACCTCCACTCACTGATCCTCCATAACACCGCCACTCACTGATCCTCCATAACACCGCCACTCACTGATCCTCCATAACACCTCCACTCACTGATCCTCCATAACACCTCCACTCACTGATCCTCCATAACACCGCCACTCACTGATCCTCCATAACACCGCCACTCACTGATCCTCCATAACACCGCCACTCACTGATCCTCCATAACACCTTCACTCACCGATCCTCCATAACACCTCCACTCACCGATCCTCCATAACACCTTCACTCACTGATCCTCCATAACACCTCCACTCACTGATCCTCCATAACACCTTCACTCACTGATCCTCCATAACACCGCCACTCACTGATCCTCCATAACACCGCCACTCACTGATCCTCCATAACACCTCCACTCACTGATCCTCCAGAACACCTCCACTCACTGATCCTCCATAACACCGCCACTTACTGATCCTCCATAACACCGCCACTCACTGATCCTCCATAACACTGTCGATCACTGATTCTCCATAACACCGCCACTCACTGATCCTCCATAACACCTCCACTCACTGATCCTCCATAACACCTCCACTCACTGATCCTCCATAACACCGCCACTCACTGATCCTCCATAACACCGCCACTCACTGATCCTCCATAACACCTCCACTCACTGATCATCCATAACACCGCCACTCACTGATCCTCCATAACACCTCCACTCACTGACCTCCATAACACCTCCACTCACTGATCCTCCATAACACCGCCACTCACTGATCCTCCATAACACCTCCACTCACTGACCTCCATAACACTTCCACTCACTGATCCTCCATAACACCGCCACTCACTGAAACTCCATAACACCGCCACTCACTGATCCTCCATAACACCGCCACTCACTGATCCTCCATAACATCGCCACTCACTGATCCTCCATAACACCTCCACTCACTGATCCTCCATAACACCTCCACTCACTGATCCTCCATAACACCGCCACTCACTGATCCTCCATAACACCGCCACTCACTGATCCTCCATAACACCTCCACTCACTGATCCTCCATAACACCGCCACTCACTGATCCTCCATAACACCGCCACTCACTGATCCTCCATAACACCTCCACTCACTGATCCTCCATAACACCGCCACTCACTGATCCTCCATAACACCTCCACTCACTGATCCTCCATAACACCTCCACTCACTGATCCTCCATAACACCGCCACTCACTGATCCTCCATAACACCGCCACTCACTGATCCTCCATAACACCGCCACTCACTGATCCTCCATAACACCTCCACTCACTGATCCTCCATAACACCTCCACTCACTGATCCTCCATAACACCGCCACTCACTGATCCTCCATAACACCGCCACTCACTGATCCTCCATAACACCTCCACTCACTGATCCTCCATAACACCTCCAGTCACTGAATCTCCATAACACCGCCACTCACTGATCCTCCATAACACCGCCACTCACTGATCCTCCATAACACCTCCACTCACTGATCCTCCATAACACCTCCACTCACTGATCCTCCATAACACCGCCACTCTCTGATCCTCCATAACACCGCCACTCACTGATCCTCCATAACACTGCCACTCACTGATCCTCCATAACACCTTCACTCACTGATCCTCCATAACACCTCCACTCACCGATCCTCCATAACACCTTCACTCACTGATCCTCCATAACACCTCCACTCACTGATCCTCCATAACACCTCCACTCACTGATCCTCCATAACACCTCCACTCACTGATCCTCCATAACACTGCCACTCACTGATCCTCCATAACACCTCCACTCACTGATCCTCCATAACACCTCCACTCACTGATCCTCCATAACACCGCCACTCACTGATCCTCCATAACACCGCCACTCACTGATCCTCCATAACACTGTCGATCACTGATTCTCCATAACACCGCCACTCACTGATCCTCCATAACACCTCCACTCACTGTTCCTCCATAACACCTCCACTCACTGATCCTCCATAACACCGCCACTCACTGATCCTCCATAACACCGCCACTCACTGATCCTCCATAACACCTCCACTCACTGATCATCCATAACACCACCACTCACTGATCCTCCATAACACCTCCACTCACTGACCTCCATAACACCTCCACTCACTGATCCTCCATAACACCGCCACTCACTGATCCTCCATAACACCTCCACTCACTGACCTCCATAACACCTCCACTCACTGATCCTCCATAACACCGCCACTCACTGATCCTCCATAACACCGCCACTCACTGATCCTCCATAACACCTCCACTCACTGATCCTCCATAACACCTCCACTCACTGATCCTCCATAACACCGCCACTTACTGATCCTCCATAACACCGCCACTCACTGATCCTCCATAACACTGTCGATCACTGATTCTCCATAACACCGCCACTCACTGATCCTCCATAACACCTCCACTCACTGATCCTCCATAACAACTCCACTCACTGATCCTCCATAACACCGCCACTCACTGATCCTCCATAACACCGCCACTCACTTATCCTCCATAACACCGCCACTCACCGATCCTCCATAACACCGCCACTCACCGATCCTCCATAACACCTCCACTCACCGATCCTCCATAACACCGCCACTCACCGATCCTCCATAACACCTTCACTCACCGATCCTCCATAACACCTCCACTCACCGATCCTCCATAACACCTCCACTCACCGATCCTCCATAACACCGCCACTCACCGATCCTCCATACCACCGTCTCTCACCGATCCTCCATAACACCGCCACTCACTGATCCTCCATAACACCGCCACTCACTGATCCTCCATAACACCGCCACTCACTGATCCTCCATAACACCGCCACTCACTGATCCTCCATAACACCTCCACTCACCGATCCTCCATAACACCTCCACTCACCGATCCTCCATAACACCGCCACTCACCGATCCTCCATAACACCGCCACTCACCGATCCTCCATAACACCGCCACTCACCGATCCTCCATAACACCTTCACTCACTGATCCTCCATAACACCTCCACTCACCGATCCTCCATAACACCGCCACTCACCGATCCTCCATACCACCTTCTCCATAACACCGCCACTCACCGATCCTCCATAACACCTTCACTCACTGATCCTCCATAACACCTCCACTCACCGATCCTCCATAACACTGCCACTCACCGATCCTCCATACCACCGCCACTCACCGATCCTCCATACCACCACCACTCACTGATCCTCCATAACACCTCCACTCACCGATTCTCCATAACACCTCCACTCACCGATCCTCCATAACACCTCCACTCACCGATTCTCCATAACACCTCCACTCACCGATCCTCCATAACACCGCCACTCACTGATCCTCCATAACACCGCCACTCACTGATCCTCCATAACACCGCCACTCACTGATCCTCCATAACACCGCCACTCACCGATCCTCCATAACACCTCCACTCACCGATCCTCCATAACACCTCCACTCACCGATCCTCCATAACACCGCCACTCACCGATCCTCCATAACACCACCACTCACCGATCCTCCATAACACCGCCACTCACCGATCCTCCATAACACCTTCACTCACTGATCCTCCATAACACCTCCACTCACTGATCCTCCATAACACCGCCACTCACCGATCCTCCATACCACCTCCTCCATAACACCGCCACTCACCGATCCTCCATAACACCTTCACTCACTGATCCTCCATAACACCGCCACTCACCGATCCTCCATACCACCGCCACTCACCGATCCTCCATAACACCGCCACTCACCGATCCTCCATACCACCGCCACTCACCGATCCTCCATACCACCACCACTCACTGATCCTCCATAACACCTCCACTCACCGATTCTCCATAACAACTCCACTCACCGATCCTCCATAACACCTCCAATCACCGATTCTCCATAACACCTCCACTCACCGATCCTCCATAACACCGCCACTCACCGATCCTCCATACCACCGCCACTCACCGATCCTCCATACCACCACCACTCACTGATCCTCCATAACACCTCCACTCACCGATTCTCCATAACACCTCCACTCACCGATCCTCCATAACACCTCCACTCACCGATTCTCCATAACACCTCCACTCACCGATTCTCCATAACACCGCCACTCACTGATCCACCATAACACTGATCCTCCATAACACCTCCACTCAATGATTCTCCATAACACCTCCACTCACCGATCCTCCATAACACCGCCACTCACCGATCCTCCATAACACCGCCACTCACCGATCCTGCATAACACCGCCACTCACTGATCCTGCATAACACCTTCACTCACTGATCCTCCATAACACCTCCACTCACCGATCCTCCATAACACCTTCACTCACCGATCCTCCATAACACCTCCACTCACTGATCCTCCATAACACCTTCACTCACTGATCCTCCATAACACCTCCACTCACTGATCCTCCATAACACCGCCACTCACTGATCCTCCATAACACCGCCACTCACTGATCCTCCATAACACCTCCACTCACAGATCCTCCATAACACCTCCACTCACTGATCCTCCATAACACCGCCACTTACTGATCCTCCATAACACCGCCACTCACTGATCCTCCATAACACTGTCGATCACTGATTCTCCATAACACCGCCACTCACTGATCCTCCATAACACCTCCACTCACTGATCCTCCATAACACCTCCACTCACTGATCCTCCATAACACCTCCACTCACTGATCCTCCATAACACCGCCACTCACCGATCCTCCATAACACCGCCACTCACCGATCCTCCATAACACCGCCACTCACGATCCTCCATAACACCGCCACTCACCGATCCTCCATAACACCGCCACTCACCGATCCTCCATAACACCGCCACTCACCGATCATCCATAACACCGCCACTCACCGATCCTCCATAACACCATTACTCACCGATCCTTCATAACACCGCCACTCAACGATCCTCCATAACACCGCCACTCACTGATCCTCCATAACACCGCCACTCACTGATCCTCCATAACACCGCCACTCACTGATCCTCCATAACACCGCCACTCACTGATCCTCCATAGCACTGTCGATCACTGATTCTCCATAACACCACCACTCACTGATCCTCCATAACACCGCCACTCACTGATCCTCCATAACACTGTCGATCACTGATTCTCCATAACACCGCCACTCACTGATCCTCCATAACACCGCCAATCACTGACCCTCCATAACATCGCCACTCACTGATCCTCCATAACACTGTCGATCACTGATTCTCCATAACACTGCCACTCACTGATCCTCCATAACACCGCCACTCACTGATCCTCCATAACACTGTCGATCACTGATTGTCCATAACATCGCCACTCACTGATCCTCCATAACACCGCCACTCAGTGATCCTCCATAACACTGCCACTCACTGATCCTCCATAGCACTGTCGATCACTGATTCTCCATAACACCACCACTCACTGATCCTCCATAACACCGCCACTCACTGATCCTCCATAACACCATTACTCACTGATCCTCCATAACACCGCCGGTCACTGATCCTCCATTACACCGCCACTCACTGATCCTCCACATCGCCACTCACTGATCCTCCATAACACCTCCGCTCACTGATCCTCCATAACACCGCCGCTCACTGATCCTCCATAAAACCGCCACTCACTGATCCTCCATAACACCGCCACTCACCGATCCTCCATAACACCGCCACTCACCGATCCTCCATAACACCGCCACTCACCGATCCTCCATAACACCGCCACTCACGATCCTCCATAACACCGCCACTCACCGATCCTCCATAACACCGCCACTCACCGATCCTCCATAACACCGCCACTCACCGATCCTCCATAACACCGCCACTCACCGATCCTCCATAACACCATTACTCACCGATCCTCCATAACACTGCCACTCACCGATCCTCCATAACACCGCCACTCACTGATCCTCCATAACACTGCCACTCACTGATCCTCCATAACACCGCCACTCACTGATCCTCCATAACACCGCCACTCACTGATCCTCCATAACACCGCCACTCACTGATCCTCCATAACACCGCCACTCACTGATCCTCCATAGCACTGTCGATCACTGATTCTCCATAACACCACCACTCACTGATCCTCCATAACACCGCCACTCACTGATCCTCCATAACACTGTCGATCACTGATCCTCCATAACACCGCCACTCACTGATCCTCCATAACACCGCCAATCACTGACCCTCCATAACACCGCCACTCACTGATCCTCCATAACACTGTCGATCACTGATTCTCCATAACACTGCCACTCACTGATCCTCCATAACACCGCCACTCACTGATCCTCCATAACAATGTCGATCACTGATTCTCCATAACATCGCCACTCACTGATCCTCCATAACACCGCCACTCACTCATCCTCCATAACACCGCCACTCACTGATCCTCCATAGCACTGTCGATCACTGATTCTCCATAACACCACCACTCACTGATCCTCCATAACACCGCCACTCACTGATCCTCCATAACACCATTACTCACTGATCCTCCATAACACCGCCGGTCACTGATCCTCCATTACACCGCCACTCACTGATCCTCCACATCGCCACTCACTGATCCTCCATAACACCTCCACTCACTGATCCTCCATAACACCGCCACTCACTGATCCTCCATAACACCGCCACTCACTGATCCTCCATAACACCTCCACTCACTGATCCTCCATAACACCTCCACTCACTGATCCTCCATAACACCGCCACTCACTGATCCTCCATAACACCGACACTCACTGATCCTCCATAACACCTCCACTCACTGATCCTCCATAACACCTCCACTCACTGATCCTCCATAACACCGTCACTCACTGATCCTCCATAACACCTCCACTCACTGATCCTCCATAACACCGCCACTCACTGATCCTCCATAACACCTCCACTCACTGATCCTCCATAACACCGCCACTCACTGATCCTCCATAACACCTCCACTCACCGATCCTCCATAACACCGCCACTCACCGATCCTCCATAACACCGCCGGTCACCGATCCTCCATAACACCGCCACTCACTGATCCTCCATAACACCGCCACTCACTGATCCTCCATAACACCGCCACTCACGGATCCTCCATAACACCGCCACTCACGGATCCTCCATAACACCGCCACTAACGGCTGCTCCATAACACCGCCACTCACCGATCCTCCATAACACCGCCACTCACTGATCCTCCATAACACCGCCACTCACTGATCCTCTATAACACCGCCACTCACTGATCCTCCATAACACCTCCACTCAATGATCCTCCATAACACCGCCACTCACTGATCCTCCATAACACCTCCACTCACTGATCCTCCATAACACCGCCACTCACCGATCCTCCATAACACCGCCGGTCACCAATCCTCCATAACACCGCCACTCACTGATCCTCCATAACACCGCCACTCACTGATCCTCCATAACACTGTCGATCACTGATTCTCCATAACACCGCCACTCACTGATCCTCCATAACACCGCCACTCACTGATCCTCCATAACACCGCCACTCACTGATCCTCCATAACACCGCCACTCACTGATCCTCCATAACACTGTCGATCACTGATTCTCCATAACACCGAAACTCACTGATCCTCCATAACACCGCCACTCACTGATCCTCCATAACACTGTCGATCACTGATTCTCCATAACACCGCCACTCACTGATCCTCCATAACACCGCCACTCACTGATCCTCCATAACACCGCCACTCACTGATCCTCCATAACACCGCCACTCACTGATCCTCCATAACACCATTACTCACTGATCCTCCATAACACCGCCGGTCACTGATCCTCCATTACACCGCCACTCACTGATCCTCCACATCGCCACTCACTCATCCTCCATAATACCGCCAGCCACTGATCCTCCATAATACCGAAACTCACTGATCCTCCATAACACCGCCACTCACTGATCCTCCATAATACCGCCACTCACTGATCCTCCATAACACCTCCACTCACTGATCCTCCATAACACCTCCACTCACTGATCCTCCATAACACCGCCACTCACTGATCCTCCATAACACCGCCACTCACTGATCCTCCATAACACCGCCACTCACTGATCCTCCATAACACCTCCACTCACTGATCCTCCATAACACCTCCACTCACTGATCCTCCATAACACCGCCACTCACTGATCCTCCATAACACCTCCACTCACTGATCCTCCATAACATCGCCACGCACTGATCCTCCATAACACCTCCACTCACTGATCCTCCATAACACCTCCACTCACTGATCCTCCATAACACCGCCACTCACTGATCCTCCATAACACCGCCACTCACTGATCCTCCATAACACCGCCACTCACTGATCCTCCATAACACCTCCACTCACTGATCCTCCATAACACCGCCACTCACTGATCCTCCATAACACCGCCACTCACTGATCCTCCATAACACCTCCACTCACTGATCCTCCATAACACCTCCACTCACTGATCCTCCATAACACCGCCACTCAGTGATCCTCAGTAACACAGCCACTCACTGATCCTCCATAACACCTCCACTCACTGATCCTCCATAACACCTCCACTCACTGATCCTCCATAACACCGTCACTCACTGATCCTCCATAACACCTCCACTCACTGATCCTCCATAACACCGCCACTCACTGATCCTCCATAACACCTCCACTCACTGATCCTCCATAACACCGCCACTCACTGATCCTCCATAACACCTCCACTCACCGATCCTCCATAACACCGCCACTCACCGATCCTCCATAACACCGCCGGTCACCGATCCTCCATAACACCGCCACTCACTGATCCTCCATAACACCGCCACTCACTGATCCTCCATAACACCGCCACTCACGGATCCTCCATAACACCGCCACTCACGGATCCTCCATAACACCGCCACTAACGGCTCCTCCATAACACCGCCACTCACCGATCCTCCATAACACCGCCACACACTGATCCACCATAACACCGCCACTCACTGATCCTCTATAACACCGCCACTCACTGATCCTCCATAACACCGCCACTCACTGATCCTCCATAACACCGCCACTCACTGATCCTCCATAACACCGCCACTCACTGATCCTCCATAACACCGCCACTCACTGATCCTCCATAGCACTGTCGATCACTGATTCTCCATAACACCACCACTCACTGATCCTCCATAACACCGCCACTCACTGATCCTCCATAACACTGTCGATCACTGATTCTCCATAACACCGCCACTCACTGATCCTCCATAACACCGCCAATCACTGACCCTCCATAACATCGCCACTCACTGATCCTCCATAACACTGTCGATCACTGATTCTCCATAACACTGCCACTCACTGATCCTCCATAACACCGCCACTCACTGATCCTCCATAACACTGTCGATCACTGATTGTCCATAACATCGCCACTCACTGATCCTCCATAACACCGCCACTCAGTGATCCTCCATAACACTGCCACTCACTGATCCTCCATAGCACTGTCGATCACTGATTCTCCATAACACCACCACTCACTGATCCTCCATAACACCGCCACTCACTGATCCTCCATAACACCATTACTCACTGATCCTCCATAACACCGCCGGTCACTGATCCTCCATTACACCGCCACTCACTGATCCTCCACATCGCCACTCACTGATCCTCCATAACACCTCCGCTCACTGATCCTCCATAACACCGCCGCTCACTGATCCTCCATAAAACCGCCACTCACTGATCCTCCATAACACCGCCACTCACCGATCCTCCATAACACCGCCACTCACCGATCCTCCATAACACCGCCACTCACCGATCCTCCATAACACCGCCACTCACGATCCTCCATAACACCGCCACTCACCGATCCTCCATAACACCGCCACTCACCGATCCTCCATAACACCGCCACTCACCGATCCTCCATAACACCGCCACTCACCGATCCTCCATAACACCATTACTCACCGATCCTCCATAACACTGCCACTCACCGATCCTCCATAACACCGCCACTCACTGATCCTCCATAACACTGCCACTCACTGATCCTCCATAACACCGCCACTCACTGATCCTCCATAACACCGCCACTCACTGATCCTCCATAACACCGCCACTCACTGATCCTCCATAACACCGCCACTCACTGATCCTCCATAGCACTGTCGATCACTGATTCTCCATAACACCACCACTCACTGATCCTCCATAACACCGCCACTCACTGATCCTCCATAACACTGTCGATCACTGATCCTCCATAACACCGCCACTCACTGATCCTCCATAACACCGCCAATCACTGACCCTCCATAACACCGCCACTCACTGATCCTCCATAACACTGTCGATCACTGATTCTCCATAACACTGCCACTCACTGATCCTCCATAACACCGCCACTCACTGATCCTCCATAACAATGTCGATCACTGATTCTCCATAACATCGCCACTCACTGATCCTCCATAACACCGCCACTCACTCATCCTCCATAACACCGCCACTCACTGATCCTCCATAGCACTGTCGATCACTGATTCTCCATAACACCACCACTCACTGATCCTCCATAACACCGCCACTCACTGATCCTCCATAACACCATTACTCACTGATCCTCCATAACACCGCCGGTCACTGATCCTCCATTACACCGCCACTCACTGATCCTCCACATCGCCACTCACTGATCCTCCATAACACCTCCACTCACTGATCCTCCATAACACCGCCACTCACTGATCCTCCATAACACCGCCACTCACTGATCCTCCATAACACCTCCACTCACTGATCCTCCATAACACCTCCACTCACTGATCCTCCATAACACCGCCACTCACTGATCCTCCATAACACCGACACTCACTGATCCTCCATAACACCTCCACTCACTGATCCTCCATAACACCTCCACTCACTGATCCTCCATAACACCGTCACTCACTGATCCTCCATAACACCTCCACTCACTGATCCTCCATAACACCGCCACTCACTGATCCTCCATAACACCTCCACTCACTGATCCTCCATAACACCGCCACTCACTGATCCTCCATAACACCTCCACTCACCGATCCTCCATAACACCGCCACTCACCGATCCTCCATAACACCGCCGGTCACCGATCCTCCATAACACCGCCACTCACTGATCCTCCATAACACCGCCACTCACTGATCCTCCATAACACCGCCACTCACGGATCCTCCATAACACCGCCACTCACGGATCCTCCATAACACCGCCACTAACGGCTGCTCCATAACACCGCCACTCACCGATCCTCCATAACACCGCCACTCACTGATCCTCCATAACACCGCCACTCACTGATCCTCTATAACACCGCCACTCACTGATCCTCCATAACACCTCCACTCAATGATCCTCCATAACACCGCCACTCACTGATCCTCCATAACACCTCCACTCACTGATCCTCCATAACACCGCCACTCACCGATCCTCCATAACACCGCCGGTCACCAATCCTCCATAACACCGCCACTCACTGATCCTCCATAACACCGCCACTCACTGATCCTCCATAACACTGTCGATCACTGATTCTCCATAACACCGCCACTCACTGATCCTCCATAACACCGCCACTCACTGATCCTCCATAACACCGCCACTCACTGATCCTCCATAACACCGCCACTCACTGATCCTCCATAACACTGTCGATCACTGATTCTCCATAACACCGAAACTCACTGATCCTCCATAACACCGCCACTCACTGATCCTCCATAACACTGTCGATCACTGATTCTCCATAACACCGCCACTCACTGATCCTCCATAACACCGCCACTCACTGATCCTCCATAACACCGCCACTCACTGATCCTCCATAACACCGCCACTCACTGATCCTCCATAACACCATTACTCACTGATCCTCCATAACACCGCCGGTCACTGATCCTCCATTACACCGCCACTCACTGATCCTCCACATCGCCACTCACTCATCCTCCATAATACCGCCAGCCACTGATCCTCCATAATACCGAAACTCACTGATCCTCCATAACACCGCCACTCACTGATCCTCCATAATACCGCCACTCACTGATCCTCCATAACACCTCCACTCACTGATCCTCCATAACACCTCCACTCACTGATCCTCCATAACACCGCCACTCACTGATCCTCCATAACACCGCCACTCACTGATCCTCCATAACACCGCCACTCACTGATCCTCCATAACACCTCCACTCACTGATCCTCCATAACACCTCCACTCACTGATCCTCCATAACACCGCCACTCACTGATCCTCCATAACACCTCCACTCACTGATCCTCCATAACATCGCCACGCACTGATCCTCCATAACACCTCCACTCACTGATCCTCCATAACACCTCCACTCACTGATCCTCCATAACACCGCCACTCACTGATCCTCCATAACACCGCCACTCACTGATCCTCCATAACACCGCCACTCACTGATCCTCCATAACACCTCCACTCACTGATCCTCCATAACACCGCCACTCACTGATCCTCCATAACACCGCCACTCACTGATCCTCCATAACACCTCCACTCACTGATCCTCCATAACACCTCCACTCACTGATCCTCCATAACACCGCCACTCAGTGATCCTCAGTAACACAGCCACTCACTGATCCTCCATAACACCTCCACTCACTGATCCTCCATAACACCTCCACTCACTGATCCTCCATAACACCGTCACTCACTGATCCTCCATAACACCTCCACTCACTGATCCTCCATAACACCGCCACTCACTGATCCTCCATAACACCTCCACTCACTGATCCTCCATAACACCGCCACTCACTGATCCTCCATAACACCTCCACTCACCGATCCTCCATAACACCGCCACTCACCGATCCTCCATAACACCGCCGGTCACCGATCCTCCATAACACCGCCACTCACTGATCCTCCATAACACCGCCACTCACTGATCCTCCATAACACCGCCACTCACGGATCCTCCATAACACCGCCACTCACGGATCCTCCATAACACCGCCACTAACGGCTCCTCCATAACACCGCCACTCACCGATCCTCCATAACACCGCCACACACTGATCCACCATAACACCGCCACTCACTGATCCTCTATAACACCGCCACTCACTGATCCTCCATAACACCTCCACTCACTGATCCTCCATAACACCGCCACTCACTGATCCTCCATAACACCTCCACTCACTGATCCTCCATAACACCGCCACTCACCGATCCTCCATAACACCGCCGGTCACCAATCCTCCATAACACCGCCACTCACTGATCCTCCATAACACCGCCACTCACTGATCCTCCATAACACTGTCGATCACTGATTCTCCATAACACCGCCACTCACTGATCCTCCATAACACCGCCACTCACTGATCCTCCATAACACCGCCACTCACTGATCCTCCATAACACCGCCACTCACTGATCCTCCATAACACTGTCGATCACTGATTCTCCATAACACCGAAACTCACTGATCCTCCATAACACCGCCACTCACTGATCCTCCATAACACTGTCGATCACTGATTCTCCATAACACCGCCACTCACTGATCCTTCATAACACCGCCACTCACTGATCCTCCATAACACCGCCACTCACTGATCCTCCATAACACCGCCACTCACTGATCCTCCATAACACCATTACTCACTGATCCTCCATAACACCGCCGGTCACTGATCCTCCATTACACCGCCACTCACTGATCCTCCACATCGCCACTCACTCATCCTCCATAATACCGCCAGCCACTGATCCTCCATAATACCGAAACTCACTGATCCTCCATAACACCGCCACTCACTGATCCTCCATAACACCGCCACTCACTGATCCTCCATAACACCTCCACTCACTGATCCTCCATAACACCTCCACTCACTGATCCTCCATAACACCGCCACTCACTGATCCTCCATAACACCGCCACTCACTGATCCTCCATAACACCGCCACTCACTGATCCTCCATAACACCTCCACTCACTGATCCTCCATAACACCTCCACTCACTGATCCTCCATAACACCGCCACTCACTGATCCTCCATAACACCTCCACTCACTGATCCTCCATAACACCGCCACTCACTGATCCTCCATAACACCTCCACTCACTGATCCTCCATAACACCTCCACTCACTGATCCTCCATAACACCGCCACTCACTGATCCTCCATAACACCGCCACTCACTGATCCTCCATAACACCGCCACTCACTGATCCTCCATAACACCTCCACTCACTGATCCTCCATAACACCGCCACTCACTGATCCTCCATAACACCGCCACTCACTGATCCTCCATAACACCTCCACTCACTGATCCTCCATAACACCTCCACTCACTGATCCTCCATAACACCGCCACTCACTGATCCTCCGTAACACAGCCAATCACTGATCCTCCGTAACACCTCCACTCACTGATCCTCCATAACACCTCCACTCACTGATCCTCCATAACACCGCCACTCACCGATCCTCCATAACACCGCCACTCACCGATCCTCCATAACACCGCCACTCACCGATCCTCCATAACACCTCCACTCACCGATCCTCCATAACACCGCCACTCACCGATCCTCCATAACACCTCCACTCACCGATCCTCCATAACACCGCCACTCACCGATCCTCCATAACACCGCCGGTCACCGATCCTCCATAACATCGCCACTCACTGATCCTCCATAATACCGCCACCCACCGATCCTCCATAACACCGCCACTCACCGATCCTCCATAACACCGCCACTCACCGATCCTCCATAACACCGCCACTCACCGATCCTCCATAACACCGCCACTCACGGCTTCTCCATAACACCGCCGGTCACTGATCCTCCATTACACCGCCACTCACTGATCCTCCACATCGCCACTCACTGATCCTCCATAATACCGCCAGCCACTGATCCTCCATAATACCGCCACTCACTGATCCTCCATAACACCGCCACTCACTGATCCTCCATAACACCGCCACTCACTGATCCTCCATAACACCGCCACTCACCGATCCTCCATAACACCGCCACTCACCGATCCTCCATAACAACTCCACTCACCGATCCTCCATAACACCGCCACTCACCGATCCTCCATAACACCTCCACTCACCGATCCTCCATAACACCGCCACTCACCGATCCTCCATAACACCGCCGGTCACCGATCCTCCATAACATCGCCACTCACTGATCCTCCATAATACCGCCACTCACCGATCCTCCATAACACCGCCACTCACCGATCCTCCATAACACCGCCACTCACCGATCCTCCATAACACCGCCCTCACCGATCCTCCATAACACCGCCACTCACGGCTTCTCCATAACACCGCCGGTCACTGATCCTCCATTACACCGCCACTCACTGATCCTCCACATCGCCACTCACTGATCCTCCATAATACCGCCAGCCACTGATCCTCCATAATACCGCCACTCACTGATCCTCCATAACACCGCCACTCACTGATCCTCCATAACACCGCCACTCACTGATCCTCCATAACACCGCCGGTCACTGATCCTCCATTACACCGCCACTCACTGATCCTCCACATCGCCACTCACTGATCCTCCATAATACCGCCAGCCACTGATCCTCCATAATAACGCCACTCACTGATCCTCCATAACACCACCACTCACTGATCCTCCATAACACCGCCACTCACTGATCCTCCATAACACCGCCACTCACTGATCCTCCATAACACATCCACTCACTGATCCTCCATAACACCTCCACTCACTGATCCTCCATAACACCGCCACTCACTGATCCTCCATAACACCTCCACTCACTGATCGTCCATAACACCGCCACTCACTGATCCTCCATAACACCTCCACTCACTGATCCTCCATAACACCGCCACTCACTGATCCTCCATAACACCGTCGATCACTGATTCCCCATAACACCGCCACTCACTGATCCTCCATAACACCGCCACTCACTGATCCTCCATAACACCGCCACTCACTGATCCTCCATAGCACTGTCGATCACTGATTCTCCATAACACCACCACTCACTGATCCTCCATAACACCGCCACTCTCTGATCCTCCATAACACCTCCACTCACTGATCCTCCATAACACCTCCACTCACTGATCCTCCATAACACCGCCACTCACTGATCCTCCATAACACCGCCACTCACTGATCCTCCATAACACCGCCACTCACTGATCCTCCATAACACCTCCACTCACTGATCCTCCATAACACCGCCACTCACTGATCCTCCATAACACCTCCACTCACCGATCCTCCATAACACCGCCACTCACGGATCCTCCATAACACCGCCACTCACGGCTCCTCCATAACTCCGCCACTCACCGATCCTCCATAACACCGCCACTCACCGATCCTCCATAACACCGCCACTCACTGATCCTCTATAACACCGCCACTCACTGATTCTCCACAACACCTCTACTCACTGATCCTCCATAACACCGCCACTCACTGATCCTCCATAACACCTCCACTCACTGATCCTCCATAACACCGCCACTCACCGATCCTCCATAACACCGCCGGTCACCGATCCTCCATAACACCGCCACTCACTGATCCTCCATAACACCGCCACTCACTGATCCTCCATAACATTCGATCACTGATTCTCCATAACACCGCCACTCACTGATCCTCCATAACACCGCCACTCACTGATCCTCCATAACACCGCCACTCACTGATCCTCCACAACACTGTCGATCACTGATTCTCCATAACACCGCCACTCACTGATCCTCCATAACACCGCCACTCACTGATCCTCCATAACACTGTCGATCACTGATTCTCCATAACACCGCCACTCACTGATCCTCCATAACACCGCCACTCACTGATCCTCCATAACACCGCCACTCACTGATCTTCCATAACACCGCCACTCACTGATCCTCCATAGCACTGTCGATCACTGATTCTCCATAACACCACCACTCACTGATCCTCCATAACACCGCCACTCACTGATCCTCCATAACACCATTACTCACTGATCCTCCATAACACCGCCGGTCACTGATCCTCCATTACACCGCCACTCACTGATCCTCCACATCGCCACTCACTGATCCTCCATAATACCGCCAGCCACTGATCCTCCATAATACCGCCACTCACTGATCCTCCATAACACCGCCACTCACTGATCCTCCATAACACCGCCACTCACTGATCCTCCATAACACCGCCACTCACTGATCCTCCATAACACCTCCACTCACTGATCCTCCATATCACCTCCACTCACTGATCCTCCATAACACCGCCACTCACTGATCCTCCATAACACCGCCACTCACTGATCCTCCATAACACCGCCACTCACTGATCCTCCATAACACCTCCACTCACTGATCCTCCATAACACCTCCACTCACTGATCCTCCATAACACCGCCACTCACTGATCCTCCATAACACCTTCACTCACTGATCCTCCATAACACCGCCACTCACTGATCCTCCATAACACCGCCACTCACTGATCCTCCATAACACCTCCATTCACTGATCCTCCATAACACCGCCACTCACTGATCCTCCATAACACCTCCACTCACCGATCCTCCATAACACCGCCACTCACCGATCCTCCATAACACCGCCGGTCACCGATCCTCCATAACACCGCCACTCCCTGATCCTCCATAACACCGCCACTCACTGATCCTCCATAGCACTGTCGATCACTGATTCTCCATAACACCACCACTCACTGATCCTCCATAACACCGCCACTCACTGATCCTCCATAACACCATTACTCACTGATCCTCCATAACACCGCCGGTCACTGATCCTCCATTACACCGCCACTCACTGATCCTCCACATCGCCACTCACTGATCCTCCATAATACCGCCAGCCACTGATCCTCCATAATACCGCCACTCACTGATCCTCCATAACACCGCCACTCACTGATCCTCCATAACACCGCCACTCACTGATCCTCCATAACACCGCCACTCACTGATCCTCCATAACACCTCCACTCACTGATCCTCCATATCACCTCCACTCACTGATCCTCCATAACACCGCCACTCACTGATCCTCCATAACACCGCCACTCACTGATCCTCCATAACACCGCCACTCACTGATCCTCCATAACACCTCCACTCACTGATCCTCCATAACACCTCCACTCACTGATCCTCCATAACACCGCCACTCACTGATCCTCCATAACACCTTCACTCACTGATCCTCCATAACACCGCCACTCACTGATCCTCCATAACACCGCCACTCACTGATCCTCCATAACACCTCCATTCACTGATCCTCCATAACACCGCCACTCACTGATCCTCCATAACACCTCCACTCACCGATCCTCCATAACACCGCCACTCACCGATCCTCCATAACACCGCCGGTCACCGATCCTCCATAACACCGCCACTCCCTGATCCTCCATAACACCGCCACTCACTGATCCTCCATAGCACTGTCGATCACTGATTCTCCATAACACCACCACTCACTGATCCTCCATAACACCGCCACTCACTGATCCTCCATAACACCTCCACTCACTGATCCTCCATAACACCTCCACTCACTGATCCTCCATAACACCGCCACTCACTGATCCTCCATAACACCGCCACTCACTGATCCTCCATAACACCGCCACTCTCTGATCCTCCATAACACCTCCACTCACCGATCCTCCATAACACCGCCACTCACCGATCCTCCATAACACCGCCGGTCACCGATCCTCCATAACACCGCCACTCCCTGATCCTCCATAACACCGCCACTCACTGATCCTCCATAACACCGCCGGTCACCGATCCTCCATAACACCGCAGGTCACCGATCCTCCATAACACCGCCACTCACTGATCCTCCATAACACCGCCACTCACTGATCCTCCATAACAGTCGATCACTGATTCTCAATAACACCGCCACTCACTGATCCTCCATAACACCGCCACTCACTGATCCTCCATAACACCGCCACTCACTGATCCTCCATAACACCGCCACTCACTGATCCTCCATAACACTGTCGATCACTGATTCTCCATAACACCGCCACTCACTGATCCTCCATAACACCGCCACTCACTGATCCTCCATAACACTGTTGATCACTGATTTTCCATAACACCGCCACTCACTGATCCTCCATAACACCGCCACTCACTGATCCTCCATAACACCGCCACTCACTGATCTTCCATAACACCGCCACTCACTGATCCTCCATAGCACTGTCGATCACTGATTCTCCATAACACCACCACTCACTGATCCTCCATAACACCGCAACTCACTGATCCTCCATAACACCATTACTCACTGATCCTCCATTACACCACCACTCACTGATCCTCCACATCGCCACTCACTGATCCTCCATAATACCGCCAGCCACTAATCCTCCATAATACCGCCACTCACTGATCCTCCATAACACCGCCACTCACTGATCCTCCATAACACCGCCACTCACTGATCCTCCATAACACAGCCACTCACTGATCCTCCATAACACCTCCACTCACTGATCCTCCATAACACCTCCACTCACTGATCCTCCATAACACCGCCACTCACTGATCATCCATAACACCGCCACTCACTGATCCTCCATAACACCGCCACTCACTGATCCTCCATAACACCTCCACTCACTGATCCTCCATATCACCTCCACTCACTGATCCTCCATAACACCGCCACTCACTGATCCTCCATAACACCGCCACTCACTGATCCTCCATAACACCGCCACTCACTGATCCTCCATAACACCTCCACTCACTGATCCTCCATAACACCTCCACTCACTGATCCTCCATAACACCGCCACTCACTGATCCTCCATAACACCTCCACTCACTGATCCTCCATAACACCTCCACTCACTGATCCTCCATAACACCGCCACTCACTGATCCTCCATAACACCGCCACTCACTGATCCTCCATAACACCGCCACTCACTGATCCTCCATAACACCTCCACTCACTGATCCTCCATAACACCGCCACTCACTGATCCTCCATAACACCGCCACTCACCGATCCTCCATAACACCGCCGGTCACCGATCCTCCATAACACCGCCACTCACCGATCCTCCATAACACCACCACTCACCGATCCTCCATAACACCGCCACTCACTGATCCTCTATAACACCGCCACTCACTGATCCTCCACAACACCTCCACTCACTGATCCTCCATAACACCGCCACTCACTGATCCTCCATAACACCTCCACTCACTGATCCTCCATAACACCGCCACTCACCGATTTCCATAACACCGCCGGTCACCAATCCTCCATTACACCGCCACTCACTGATCCTCCATAACACCGCCACTCACTGATTCTCCATAACAGTCGATCACTGATTCTCCATAACACCGCCACTCACTGATCCTCCATAACACCGCCACTCACTGATCCTCCATAACACCGCCACTCACTAATCCTCCATAACACCGCCACTCACTGATCCTCCATAACACTGTCGATCACTGATTCTCCATAACACTGCCACTCACTGATCCTCCATAACACCGCCACTCACTGATCCTCCATAACACTGTCGATCACTGATTCTCCATAACACCGCCACTCACTGATCCTCCATAACAACGCCACTCACTGATCCTCCATAACACCGCCACTCACTGATCCTCCATAACACCGCCACTCACTGATCCTCCATAGCACTGTCGATCACTGATTCTCCATAACACCACCACTCACTGATCCTCCATAACACCGCCACTCACTGATCCTCCATAACACCATTACTCACTGATCCTCCATAACACCGCCGGTCACTGATCCTCCATAACACCTCCACTCACTGATCCTCCATAACACCACCACTCACTGATCCTCCATAACACCGCCACTCACTGATCCTCCATAACACCTCCACTCACTGATTTTCCATAACACCTCCACTCACCGATCCTCCATAACACCGCCACTCACTGATCCTCCATAACACCTCCACTCACTGATCCTCCATAACACCTCCACTCACTGATCCTCCATAACACCTCCACTCACTGATCCTCCATAACACCGCCACTCACTGATCCTCCATAACACCTCCACTCACCGATCCTCCATAACACCGCCACTCACCGATCCTCCATAACACCGCCGGTCACCGATCCTCCATAACACCGCCACTCCCTGATCCTCCATAACACCGCCACTCACCGATCCTCCATAACACCGCCACTCACCGATCCTCCATAACACCGCCACTCACGGATCCTCCATAACACCGCCACTCACGGCTCCTCCATATCACCGCCACTCACCGATCCTCCATAACACCGCCACTCACCGATCCTCCATAACACCGCCACTCACTGATCCTCTATAACACCGCCACTCACTGATCCTCCACAACACCTCCACTCACTGATCCTCCATAACACCGCCACTCACTGATCCTCCATAACACCTCCACTCACTGATCCTCCATAACACCGCCACTCACCGATCCTCCATAACACCGCCGGTCACTGATCCTCCATAACACCGCCACTCATTGATTCTCCATAACACCGCCACTCACTGATCCTCCATAACAGTCGATCACTGATTCTCCATAACACCGCCACTCACTGATCCTCCATAACACCGCCACTCACTGATCCTCCATAACACCGCCACTCACTGATCCTCCATAACACCGCCACTCACTGATCCTCCATAACACTGTCGATCACTGATTCTCCATAACACCGCCACTCACTGATCCTCCATAACACCGCCACTCACTGATCCTCCATAACACTGTCGATCACTGATTCTCCATAACACCGCCACTCACTGATCCTCCATAACACCGCCACTCACTGATCCTCCATAACACCGCCACTCACTGATCCTCCATAGCACTGTCGATGACTGATTCTCCATAACACCACCACTCACTGATCCTCCATAACACCTCCACTCACTGATCCTCCACATCGCCACTCACTGTTCCTCCATAATACCGCCAGCCACTGATCCTCCATAATACCGCCACTCACTGATCCTCCATAGCACTGTCGATGACTGATCATCCATAACACCGCCGGTCACTGATCCTCCATTACACCACCACTCACTGATCCTCCACATCGCCACTCACTGTTCCTCCATAATACCGCCAGCCACTGATCCTCCATAATACCGCCACTCACTGATCCTCCATAACACCGCCACTCACTGATCCTCCATAACACCGCCACTCACTGATCCTCCTTAACACCGCCACTCACTGATCCTCCATAACACCTCCACTCACTGATCCTCCATAACACCTCCACTCACTGATCCTCCATAACACCGCCACTCACTAATCCTCCATAACACCGCCACTCACTGATCCTCCATAACACCGCCACTCACTGATCCTCCATAACACCTCCACTCACTGATCCTCCTTAACACCTCCACTCACTGATCCTCCATAACACCGCCACTCACTGATCCTCCATAACACCTCCACTCACTGATCCTCCATAACACCGCCACTCACTGATCCTCCATAACACCTCCACTCACTGATCCTCCATAACACCTCCACTCACTGATCCTCCATAACACCGCCACTCACTGATCCTCCATAACACCGCCACTCACTGATCCTCCATAACACCGCCACTCACTGATCCTCCATAACACCGCCACTCACTGATCCTCCATAACACCGCCACTCACTGATCCTCCATAACACCGCCAGTCACTGATCCTCCATAACACCTCCACTCACTGATCCTCCATAACACCGCCACTCACTGATCCTCCATAACACCGCCACTCACTGATCCTCCATAACACCGCCACTCACTGATCCTCCATAACACCTCCACTCACTGATCCTCCATAACACCTCCACTCACTGATCCTCCATAACACCGCCACTCACTGATCCTCCATAACACCTCCACTCACTGATCCTCCATAACACCGCCACTCACTGATCCTCCATAACACCTCCACTCACTGATCCTCCATAACACCTCCACTCACTGATCCTCCATAACACCGCCACTCACTGATCCTCCATAACACCGCCACTCACTGATCCTCCATAACACCTCCACTCACTGATCCTCCATAATACCGCCACTCACTGATCCTCCATAACACCGCCACTCACTGATCCTCCATAACACTATTACTTACGGATTCTCCATTACACCACTGGTCACTGATCCTCTATAATACCGCCACTCACTGATCCTCCATGATACCGCCACTCACTGATCCTCCATAATACCGCCAGCCACTGATGCCGCCATAACACTGCCATGAGTTCCTCTGTGAGGCGCAGTCAGATGACTATATAAATCAGACCGAGTTCGGACTGCAGTGCACTGACTGTCCAGTGGGTCTCCTAACCTGAGTGTGACAGCTTTTTAGAAATATATGACGCGGTCATGCTTGGGACTGAAGACCCGCCGGTCAGCCTGTGTATTGAGGTCCCATCTAGGTCCGATTTATACAGTCTTCTGCAGTGCCACTTAATTACACCGTTAGTCACTGATGTCTACATAATGCCAGCAATGATGCCTCCATAATGAGGCCTGTCACAGATGCCTCCATTCCAGTTACTGATGTCTTTAACACTACCAGTCACAGAGAAAGCTAACATTTTTGTTACATTAAAGTCAAGAGGAAAAGTTAGGTTAGTGCATGGGATATGGATGTGGCTGACACACAGATAAAGTGGCATGGGATGGTAGTGGTGCCTCATAAATACCAGTACTGGTAAATTTGCTTTTAGTTATTTGATTTCGCACCTTGGTCGGCTCATTTGTTTGCACTGGCTAATTTCTCCCTTTGTGAGACTCCCATACTGTCACACCTTGTTTTTATATCTACATGTTTATGTCTTTACTCTCTGCATCACACTATCATATATTATCTAAATGTTTTTTATAGTTTATGTGTGCATATCTATTAATCTTATATTTACAACCAATGAAGTGTTTTTTTATTGTGCCCTGGCTCTGTTTTTTTTTTATCATACACATTATCGTATTTTCTTTTTTTAACCCCTTCATGACCCAGCCTATTTTGACCTTAAAGACCTTGCCGTTTTTTGCAATTCTGACCAGTGTCCCTTTATGAGGTAATAACTCATGAACGCTTCAACGGATCCTAGCGGTTCTGAGATTGTTTTTTCGTGACATATTGGGCTTCATGTTAGTGGTAAATTTAGGTCAATAAATTCTGCGTTTATTTGTGATAAAAACTGAAATTTGGCGAAAATTTTGAAAATTTCGCAATTTTCACATTTTCAATTTTTATTCTGTTAAACCAGAGAGATACAGTGGGGCAAAAAAGTATTTAGTCAGTCAGCAATAGTGCAAGTTCCACCACTTAAAAAGATGAGAGGCGTCTGTAATTTACATCATAGGTAGACCTCAACTATGGGAGACAAACTGAGAAAAAAAAACTCCAGAAAATCACATTGTCTGTTTTTTTAACATTTTATTTGCATATTATGGTGGAAAATAAGTATTTGGTCAGAAACAAACAATCAAGATTTCTGGCTCTCACAGACCTGTAACTTCTTCTTTAAGAGTCTCCTCTTTCCTCCACTCATTACCTGTAGTAATGCCACCTGTTTAAACTTGTTATCAGTATAAAAAGACACCTGTGCACACCCTCAAACAGTCTGACTGCAAACTCCACTATGGTGAAGACCAAAGAGCTGTCAAAGGACACCAGAAACAAAATTGTAGCCCTGCACCAGGCTGGGAAGACTGAATCTGCAATAGCCAACCAGCTTGGAGTGAAGAAATCAACAGTGGGAGCAATAATTAGAAAATGGAAGACATACAAGACCACTGATAATCTCCCTCGATCTGGGGCTCCACGCAAAATCCCACCCCGTGGGGTCAGAATGATCACAAGAACGGTAAGCCAAAATCCCAGAACCACGCGGGGGGACCTAGTGAATGAACTGCAGAGAGCTGGGACCAATGTAACAAGGCCTACCATAAGTAACACACTACGCCACCATGGACTCAGATCCTGCAGTGCCAGACGTGTCCCACTGCTTAAGCCAGTACATGTCCGGGCCCGTCTGAAGTTTGCTGGAGAGCATTTGGATGATCCAAAGGAGTTTTGGGAGAATGTCCTATGGTCTGATGAAACCAAACTGGAACTGTTTGGTAGAAACACAACTTGTCGTGTTTGGAGGAAAAAGAATACTGAGTTGCATCCATCAAACACCATACCTACTGTAAAGCATGGTGGTGGAAACATCATGCTTTGGGGCTGTTTCTCTGCAAAGGGGCCAGGACGACTGATCCAGGTACATGAAAGAATGAATGGGGCCATGTATCGTGAGATTTTGAGTGCAAACCTCCTTCCATCAGCAAGGGCATTGAAGATGAAACGTGGCTGGGTCTTTCAACATGACAATGATCCAAAGCACACCACCAGGGCAACGAAGGAGTGGCTTCGTAAGAAGCATTTCAAGGTCCTGGAGTGGCCTAGCCAGTCTCCAGATCTCAACCCTATAGAAAACCTTTGGAGGGAGTTGAAAGTCCGTGTTGCCAAGCGAAAAGTCAAAAACATCACTGCTCTAGAGGAGATCTGCATGGAGGAATGGGCCAACATACCAACAACAGTGTGTGGCAACCTTGTGAAGACTTACAGAAAACGTTTGACCTCTGTCATTGCCATCAAAGGATATATTACAAAGTATTGAGATGAAATTTGGTTTCTGACCAAATACTTATTTTCCACCATAGTATGCAAATAAAATGTTAAAAAAACAGACAATGTGATTTTCTGGATTTTTTTTTTCTCAGTTTGTCTCCCATAGTTGAGGTCTAACTATGATGTAAATTACAGACGCCTCTCATCTTTTTAAGTGGTGGAACTTGCACTATTGCTGACTGACTAAATACTTTTTTGCCCCACTGTATGTGACACAAAATAGTTAATAAATAACATTTCCCACATGTTTACTTTACATCAGCACAATTTTGGAAACAAAATTTTTTTTTGTTAGGAAGTTATAAGGGTTAAAATTTGACCAGCGATTTGTCATTTTTACAACGAAATTTACAAAACCATTTTTTTTAGGGACCACCTCACATTTGAAGTCAGTTTGAGGGGTCTATATGGCTGAAAATACCCAAAAGTGACACCATTCTAAAAACTGCACCCCTCAAGGTACTCAAAACCACATTCAAGAAGTTTATTAACCCTTCAGGTGCTTCACAGCAGCAGAAGCAACATGGAAGGAAAAAATGAACATTTAACTTTTTAGTCACAAAAATTATCTTTTAGCAACAATTTTTTTATTTTCCCAATGGTAAAAGGAGAAACTGAACCACGAAAGTTGTTGTCCAATTTGTCCTGAGTACGCTGATACCTCATATGTGGGGGTAAACCACTGTTTGGGCGCAAGGCAGGGCTTGGAAGGGAAGGAGCGCCATTTGACTTTTTGAATCAAAAATTGGCTCCACTCTTTAGCGGACACCATGTCACGTTTGGAGAGCCCCCGTGTGCCTAAAAATTGGAGCTCCCCCACAAGTGACCCCATTTTGGAAACTAGACATCCCAAGGAATTTATCTAGATGCATAGTGAGCACTTTGAACCCCCAGGTGCTTCACAAATTGATCCGTAAAAATGAAAAAGTACTTTTTTTTCACAAAAAAATTCTTTTCGCCTCAATTTTTTCATTTTCACATGGGCAACAGGATAAAATGGATCCTAAAATGTGTTGGGCAATTTCTCCTGAGTACACCAATACCTCACATGTGGGGGAAAACCACTGTTTGGGCACATGGTAAGGCTCGGAAGGGAAGGAGCGCCATTTGACTTTTTGAATGAAAAATTATTTCCATCGTTAGCGGACACCATGTCGCGTTTGGATAGCTCCTGTGTGCCTAAACATTGGCGCTCCCCCACAAGTGACCCCATTTTGGAAACTAGACCCCCCAAGGAACTTATTTAGATGCCTGGTGAGCACTTTAAACCCTCAGGTGCTTCACAAATTGATCTGTAAAAATGAAAAAGTACTTTTTTTTCACAAAAAAATTCTTTTCGCCTCAATTTTTTCATTTTCACATGGGCAGTAGGATAAAATGGATCATAAAATTTGTTGGGCAATTTCTCCCGAGTACGTCGATACCTCATATGTGGGGGTAAACCACTGTTTGGGCACTCGGCAGGGCTCGGAAGGGAAAGCGCGCCATTTGACTTTTTGAATGGAAAATTAGCTCCAATTGTTAGCGGACACCATGTCGCGTTTGGAGAGCCCCTGTGTGCCTAAACATTGGAGCTCCCCCACAAGTGACCCCATTTTGGAAACTAGACCCCCCCAAGGAACTTATCTAGATGCATATTGAGCACTTTAAACCCCCAGGTGCTTCACAGAAGTTTATAACGCAGAGCCATGAAAATAAAAAATAATTTTTCTTTCCTCAAAAATGATTTTTTAGCCTGGAATTTCCTATTTTGCCAAGGATAATAGGAGAAATTGGACCCCAAATATTGTTGTCCAGTTTGTCCTGAGTATGCTGATACCCCATATGTGGGGGTAAACCACTGTTTGGGCGCACGGCAGGGCTCGGAAGGGATGGCACGCCATTTGGCTTTTTAAATGGAAAATTAGCTCCAATCATTAGCGGACACCATGTCACGTTTGGAGAGCCCCTGTGTGCCTAAACTTTGGAGATCCCCCAGAAATGACACCATTTTGGAAACTAGACCCCCAAAGGAACTAATCTAGATGTGTGGTGAGGACTTTGAACCCCCAAGTGCTTCACAGAAGTTTATAACGCAGAGCCATGAAAATAAAAAAAAAAAAATTATTTTCTCAAAAATGATCTTTTAGCCTGCAATTTTTTATTTTCCCAAGGGTAACAGGAGAAATTTGACCCCAAAAGTTGTTGTCCAGTTTCTCCTGAGTACGCTGATACCCCATATGTGGGGGTAAATCACTGTTTGGGCACATGCCGGGGCTCGGAAGTGAAGTAGTGACGTTTGGAAAAGCAGACTTTGATGGAATGCTCTGTGGGCGTCACGTTGCGTTTGCAGAGCCCCTGATGTGGCTTAACAGTAGAAACCCCCCACAAGTGACCCCATTTTGGAAACTAGACCCCGAAAGGAACTTATCTAGATGTGTGGTGAGCACTTTGAACCCCCAAGCGCTTCATAGAAGTTTATAATGCAGAGCCGTGAAAATAATAAATACGTTTTCTTTCCTCAAAAATAATTATTTAGCCCAGAATTTTTTAATTTTCCCAAGGGTAACAGGAGAAATTTGACCCCAATATTTGTTGTCCAGTTTCTCCTGAGTTCGGTGATACCCCATATGTGGGGGTAAACTACTGTTTGGGCACATGCCGGGGCTTGGAATTGAAGTAGTGACGTTTTGAAATGCAGACTTTGATGGAATGCTCTGCGGGCGTCACGTTGCGTTTGCAGAGCCCCTGATGTGCCTAAACAGTAGAAACCCCCCACAAGTGACCCCATTTTGGAAACTAGACCCCGAAAGGAACTTATCTAGATGTGTGGTGAGCACTTTGAACCCCCAAGTGCTTCATAGAAGTTTATAATGCAGAGCCGTGAAAATAATAAATACGTTTTCTTTCTCCAAAAATAATTATTTAGCCCAGAATTTTTTAATTTTCCCAAGGGTAACAGGAGAAATTTGACCCCAATATTTGTTGTCCAGTTTCTCCTGAGTTCGGTGATACCCCATATGTGGGGGTAAACTACTGTTTGGGCACATGCCGGGGCTTGGAATTGAATTAGTGACGTTTTGAAATGCAGACTTTGATGGAATGCTCTGCGGGCGTCACGTTGCGTTTGCAGAGCCCCTGATGTGCCTAAACAGTAGAAACCCCCCACAAGTGACCCCATTTTGGAAACTAGACCCCGAAAGGAACTTATCTAGATGTGTGGTGAGCACTTTGAACCCCCAAGTGCTTCATAGAAGTTTATAATGCAGAGCCGTGAAAATAATAAATACGTTTTCTTTCTCCAAAAATAATTATTTAGCCCAGAATTTTTTAATTTTCCCAAGGGTAACAGGAGAAATTTGACCCCAATATTTGTTGTCCAGTTTCTCCTGAGTTCGGTGATACCCCATATGTGGGGGTAAACTACTGTTTGGGCACATGCCGGGGCTTGGAATTGAAGTAGTGACGTTTTGAAATGCAGACTTTGATGGAATGCTCTGCGGGCGTCACGTTGCGTTTGCAGAGCCCCTTATGTGCCTAAACAGTAGAAACCCCCCACAAGTGACCCCATTTTGGAAACTAGACCCCGAAAGGAACTTATCTAGATGTGTGGTGAGCACTTTGAACCCCCAAGTGCTTCATAGAAGTTTATAATGCAGAGCCGTGAAAATAATAAATACGTTTTCTTTCTCCAAAAATAATTATTTAGCCCAGAATTTTTTATTTTCCCAAGGGTTACAGGAGAAATTGGACCCCAAAAGTTGTTGTCCAGTTTCTCCTGAGTACGCTGATACCCCATGAGTGGGGGTAAACCACTGTTTGGGCACACGTCGGGGCTCAGAAGGGAAGTAGTGACTTTTGAAATGCAGACTTTGATGGAATGGTCTACGGGTGTCACGTTGCGTTTGCAGAGCCCCTGGTGTGCCTAAACAGTAGAAACCCCCAGAAATGACACCATTTTAGAAACTAGACCCCCCAAGGAACTTATCTAGATATGTGTTGAGCACTTTGAACCCCCAAGTGCTTCACAGACGTTTACAACGCAGAGCCGTGAAAATAAAAAATCATTTTTCTTTCCTCAAAAATTATGTTTTAGCAAGCATTTTTTTAGATTCACAAGGGTAACAGGAGAAATTGGACCCCAGTAATTGTTGCGCAGTTTGTCTTGAGTATGCTGGTACCCCATATGTGGGGGTAAACCACTGTTTGGGCACACTTCAGGGCTCGGAAGTGAGGGAGCACCATTTGACTTTTTGAATACGAGATTGGCTGGAATCAATGGTGGCGCCATGTTGCGTTTGGAGACCCCTGATGTGCCTAAACAGTGGTAACCCCTCAATTCTACCTCCAACACTAACCCCAACACACCCCTAACCCTAATCCCAACTGTAGCCATAACCCTAATCAAAACCCTAACTCCAACACACCCCTAACCCCAACACACCCCTAACCCTAACCACAACCCTAATTCCAACCCTAACCCTAAGGCTATGTGCCAACGTTGCGGATTCGTGTGAGATATTTCCGCACCATTTTTGAAAAATCCGCGGGTAAAAGGCACTGCGTTTTACCTGCGGATTTCCAGTGTTTTTTGTGCGGATTTCACCTGCGGATTCCTATTGAGGAACAGGTGTAAAACGCTGCGGAATCCGCACAAAGAATTGACATGCTGCGGAAAATACAACGCAGCGTTCCCGCGCGGTATTTTCCGCACCATGGGCACAGCGGATTTGGTTTTTCATATGTTTACATGGTACTGTAAACCTGATGGAACACTGCTGCGAATCCGCAGCCAAATCTGCACCGTGTGCACATAGCCTAATTCTAAAGGTATGTGCACACGCTGCGGAAAACGCTGCGGATCCGCAGCAGTTTCCCATGAGCTTACAGTTCAATGTAAACCTATGGGAAACAAAAATCGCTGTACACATGCTGCGGAAAAACTGCACGGAAACGCAGCGGTTTACATTCCACAGCATGTCACTTCTTTGTGCGGATTCCGCAGCGGTTTTACAACTGCTCCAATATAAAATCGCAGTTGTAAAACCGCAGTGAAATGCGCAGAAAAAAACGCGGTAAATCCGCCATAAATCCGCAGCGGTTTAGCACTGCGGATTTATCAAATCCGCAGCGGAAAAATCCGCAGAGGACCAGAATACGTGTGCACATACCGAAACCCTAACCCTAGCCCTAACCCTACCCCTACCCCTAGCCCTAACCCTAGCCCTAACCCTAGCCCTAACCCTAACCCTAACCCTACCCCTAACCCTACCCCTAACCCTATTCTAACATTAGTGGAAAAAAAAAAATTTCTTTATTTTTTTATTGTCCCTACCTATGGGGGTGACAAAGGGGGGGGGTCATTTATTATTTTTTTTATTTTGATCACTGAGATAGATTATATCTCAGTGATCAAAATGCACTTTGGAACGAATCTGCCGGCCGGCAGATTCGGCGGGCGCACTGCGCATGCGCCCGCCATTTTAGAAGATGGCGGCGCCCAGGGAGAAGACGGACGGGACCCCGGCTGGATCGGTAAGTATGATGGGGTGGGGAGGGGACCACGGGGGGGGGGATCGTAGCACGGGGGGGGGGAATCGGAGCGCGGGAGGGGTGAAACGGAGCACGGGGGGCGTGGAACGTAGCACGGGGGGGCTGGAATGGAGCACGGGGGGTGGAACGGAGCACCGGGGGGGGTGGATCGGAGTGCAGGGGGGGTGATTGGAGCACGGGGGGGTGATTGGAGCACGGGGGGAGCGGACAAGAGCACGGGGGGGAGCGGAGCACAGGACAGAGGGGAGCCGGAGCAGTGTACCGGCCAGATCGGGGGGCTGGGGGGGCGATCGGTGGGGTGGGGTGGGGGCACATTAGTATTTCCAGCCATGGCCGATGATATTTCAGCATCGGCCATGGCTGGATTGTAATATTTCACCCGTTATAATAGGTGAAATATTACAAATCGCTCTGATTGGCAGTTTCACTTTCAACAGCCAATCAGAGCGATCGTAGCCACGAGGGGGTGAAGCCACCCCCCCTGGGCTAAACTACCACTCCCCCTGTCCCTGCAGATCGGGTGAAATTGGAGTTAACCCTTTCACCCGGCCTGCAGGGACGCGATCTTTCCATGACGCCGCATAGGCGTCATGGGTCGGATTGGCACCGACTTTCATGACGCCTACGTGGCGTCATGGGTCGGGAAGGGGTTAAATGGTTTTAATACACATATCCCTTTGAATTGATGTACCAATGACGGATTTTTACATTAATCATTGGAGAAGAGAATCTTTTTTTTTCTGTTGGCTCAATAGGGATACATAATAAAGATATAGATAGACATATAATTTCACAGCTCTCCAACATATTATAAAGTTGCACCCTTTGGAGCTTATTGGACAGCTTTTTATTATTAAATAAATAAATTAATGAAATAAATGGAGCGCCCCCAGACACAGGGCCGCGGAGTACTCGGTACCATTCCTCTCTGGCTCGGTGCTGGGGTTGTCACGGTGGCTGGACCCGGTCCGTGACCCTGCTAAGAGGCGTCCAATGAAAGGTTGATGTAGTTTGTCAAGGCTTCGTGACGCCACCTGTGGAATTCGGTCAGGATGACCGACGCTGCTAGGGGGTTCCGCTAGGGTGATGGAATGACAGCTAGATGGTATACCTTCCCACAGGTGAAGTATGTCCCCAGGGCTTCCCAGTAGTGTAGGTGGTGATGATGTGAGGCGCAGTTAATAACGAGGACACAGGGTTGCAGTCTCTTTACCTTTTACTGAAGACTTCGGGATCCGCAATCCAGAGCACTGTTAACTGGGCTGGCTGAGTCCGGCCGGTCCGAAGGCACATCCAGAGTTCCCTATGCAGGTGGAAATCAGTGCCTACCAACTAGCGCCTGTGTGTTGTAGTTCTTCCCTGCTGAGCATTCGGAATAGTCCTCGCAACTTTCGTATCTGTTCTTTCTCTTGCTCTCCGTCCCCCAAGTTATTGTGTGGATAGGATGCACCCGTTTGACGGGAAGGCTCGGAGCTATTCTGGGACCCTAGAGACGCCCCTCTCCAACTTTGCCCCCTATGTCTGCTTAGGTGATGTAAGGTAGACAGCCAACCTAAAATCAACTGTCCTGCCGCTGTTCGAAGTAATGCTTGGAGTCTGTCACTTCCTCGGTGTTCCGGCCACTGGCTACGCGCCTCAGTAGGATGTTGCCGTTCTCGGGGCACGACTCCTACTGGATATCTCCTTGTGCTGCGATTTCGTTTCTCACTTCTCCACAATATCCTTCGCTTCGTGTCCTTCCTTAGGATGCCGCCGCAAGGTAGTGCAGGCGCGGCTCTGTAACAATCTGTCCTTTCTGCTAGGTACCTGCCAGGAACCCACCCCTGACAGGTCCTCCCTGGAGCTCTCCCAGTCTGAGTTCTGTCCTAACTTGCTATCCAACCCCCAGTTTTACCAGTGTGAGGAGTGGCCTAATACATAGTGCCTTTTGCTCCCCCTGGTGGCCGGAGTGTGAAGTGTAATGTGTGACTGTGATACCTGGTCAGGTGAACTCCTTTAGTGCAATCAGACATAACATCACTCCCATTAGTGGCAGAGCGACATTACTGCAACGACCAGGACTCTGGGGCGCTGCATAAACATATTTGTGGTTTTCACCATTTTTTTTAACCAGCCAATATAAAGCAGACAGCGGAGAAGTGATATTAACAGGCTGGGAAGGTCCCTGGTTATTGGGCCATTCCCAGCCTAAAAATACAAACCCGCAGCCGCCCCAGAAGTGGCATATTACATTAGATGAGCCAGTTCTGGTGCTTCGCCAGAACGAGGCTCCATAGTCTTTGCATGGAGGATTCAATGGACTTCGCTGGATTCGCTTGTACTACTTTGGACCTGCGTGAGAACTTTTTTTTCTAATTGGTGAATGAGGGACAGTGTCTTGTTTTTATTTCTCTGTTTATGTTTTTTAGGTTTCCATTTGTGTACTGCGTCGGATTCGGTGAACTACGGTGGATCTGCATGTTTTTTTAAACTAAATTGATTAACCAGGGAAAGTGTCGGGAAGTGTTTATTTAAATAAAGTATTTTTGTGTGTTGTTTTTTTTAATTATTACCAGGTTAGTAATGGGTGTCTAATAGACATCTCTCTATTACTAACCTTAGGGCTTGATCCCAGCTGTGATTTTGGACAATTCACAGCTGACATCAACCCCAAGCCCCATTAGGCTACTTTCACACTAGCGTTAACTGCAATCCGTCACAATGCGTCGTTTTGCAGAAAAAACGCATCCTGCAAAAGTGCTTGCAGGATGCGTTTTTTCCCCATAGACTTGCATTGACGACGCATTGCGACGGATTGCCACACGTCGCGCGATGGATGCGCCGTGCTTTGGCGGACCGTCGGGAGCAAAAAACGCTACATGTAACGTTTTTTGCTCCTGACGGACCACTTTTTCCGACCGCACATGCGCGGCCGGAACTCCGCCCCCACCTCCCCGCACCTCACAATGTGGCAGCGGATGCGCCGGAGAAATGCATCCGCTGCCTCCGTTGTGCAGTGCGTTAAACGCTAGCGTCGGAATCTCTGCCCGACGCATTGCGACGGGGAGATTCCGACGCTAGTGTGAAAGAAGCCTTACCCCGATTGCCAACACACCAGGGCATCAGGAAGAGCCAAGGCAAAGCATGAGAATTGGATCATCTCATGTGATGCGCCACTTTTGAGGCGGCTGCTGGTTGGTATCTTAAGGCTGGGAACGTCATTGGTTATTGGGCCCTTCCCAGTCTGATAAAAATGGGTCAGACCCCACATCGCTTTTATTCATTTAATTATAAAACACTGTGCAATAAGCTTCACAGGGTGCAATTTTATTATATGTCGGGAGTTGTGCAATTATATATGTATATATGTATATATATATATATATATATATATGACTATATCTATATTACCGTATATATGCGTATATATATATAATCTATATAGCATTCATTGCTGTACAAAAACGCAAGTGAAAAACACATGCAAAAACGTACATTTTTGTGGCTGCATTTTACCTGCCAATATATGCAGAAACTGTGCAGACATTTCTGCATCCAAATACTCAACATGTGCATATAGCCTTACTGATTACATGAGATTACACAAAAAAAGTCAGTATTTTTCCAGAACCAGCACCTCTCTGAACAATGCGCTTTCCTATTCAGCTCTGTTCATTTGAATGAGTCTCAGCTGCAATGCCCAAACGACCCAATAATTAAGAGTGGCACTGTTTTTGCCATACTTCTCTATGTCTAATAAATGTAATAATCCAGAGCTAATTTTTGGAACGATTTTAAAACTAGGCTGGAATTTCACAAGATCACAGATGGGTTAAAAAATGATTAGGAATAAAACAAATTTGATTATATTATGTTATTATATGTCCTCTACCTATAGAAGACCAACAGGTCAAATCTTTGATCATTGCTGCAGAATTACCCACACATTTAGGCCGGCTTCACACTCAGCGTATGAAAATACGGTCCGTATATTACGGCCGTAATACGCTGAAATGTCCCGAAAATAGTGGTCCGTAGCTCCTCCGTAGGCAGGGTGTGTCAGCGTTTTTTGCGCATGGCATCCTCCGTATGTAATCCGTATGGCATCCGTACTGCGTGGTTTTCTCGCAGGCTTGCAAAACCAACATACCGCTATAGAAATGATCCATGTGTCCCAAAAAGAAAAAAATATATATATATACTGTCTGGACCCGTTGAAGCGTATTTGCGCGAAACGATCGTCGTCCACCTCTCCTCCTCCCAGCACCATCTCCCGATCCCAGCCGCCTCTCCAAAAGTGTTCCGTTTTATCGCATCATGAATAAAGGACTTTAATTCAGCAGCTTTTCTGGGTGAGTGCCACATATTCTTCTTTTTTTTTTTACTATATGGAATGGACTTGATTTTTCGCAAATGAAGCTAAATATAGCTCATTGATCTATATTTAGACTCATTCCCCGGGGTTTTGCAGCGAGGAGCAGCCTGCATTAGCAAAGCTCCTTGCTGCAAAATGTTTTAACCCCTTCAGAAGGATTTACATCGTTGGACGTTACAGATCTGCGGAGGGTAAGTATATTGTTGGTTTATTATGTTTTTTCTTTCACAGAACGAGGGTCTTCAGTGATTGGATTGGGCGTAGAATAAAATACTCCAACAACCATTGTTTTTATTTCATTAAAATAATTTTAAATAATGTGTTTGTGTTTTATTTAACCCTTTCATTCAATTGGATTAATAATGGATAGGTGTCATAATTGACGCCTCTCCATTATTAATTAGGCTTAATGTCACCTTACAATAGCAAGGTGGCATTAACCCTTCATTACCCCATATCCCACCGCTACACGGGAATGGGAAGAGAGTGGCCAAGTGCCAGAATAGGCGCATCTTCCAGATGTGCCTGTTCTGGGGTGGCTGGGGGCAGATATTTTTAGCCAGGGGGGGGCCAATAACCATGGACCCTCTCCAGGCTATTAATATCTGCCCTCAGTCACTGGCTTTACTACTCTGGCGGAGAAAATTGCGCGGGAGCCCACGCCAATTTTTTCCGCCATTTAACCCTTTATTTTAAGAGCTAGAACGGCCAAATTTTGCAGATACACTCTACTGACATTAGTAGTGTGGAATCTGCAAAAAAAATGGAGAGAAGACATGGTTTACTGTATGTAAACCATGTCTCAAATCATGTCGGCTTTTAGGAAGGAGAAAGAAAAAGCCGGTAATTGAATTACCGGCTTTCAAGCTGTATAGCGCTGGAATAAATATTAATATATATACATATATGTGTCTCACTGACATATATATATATATATACCTATTCTATGTGTACACATTTATTCTACCTATTGGACTGTAAGCTGTCAGTGTGATTTTACTGTACACCGCACTGAATTACCGGCTTTTCTCTCTAACAGCGCTGCGTATTTCTCGCAAGTCACACTGCTTGTCCGTGTGAAATCCGTATTTTTCACGCTTCCATAGACTTTCATTGGCGTATTTCTTGCACAGTACGGTGACAAACGCAGCATGCTGCGATTTTGTACGGCCGTAGAAAGCCGTATAATACTGATCAGTAAAATACGGCAGATAGGAGCAGGGGCATAGAGAATAATTGTGCCGTATTTTTTGCGAGTTTTACGGACGTAGTTTCTGCGCTCTTACGTCCGTAAAACTCGCAAGTGTGAAGCCGGCCTTATAGTTGAGAGATACTTTGATACATGACAGGTGTATACAGTAATAAACTGTATATATATTAAAGAACTTTTAATAGTGGTACTGCCCTAATATCCTTCTCCATATACCGTATATGTACTGGTGAAATAATTATTTGATCCCTTGCTTATTTTGTAAGTTTGCCCACTGACAAAGACATGAACAGTCTATCATTTTAAGGGTAGGTTAATTTTAACACTGAGAGATGGAATATTAAAAATAAAATCTAGAAAATCACATTGTATAAATTATATAAATTAATTTGCATTTTGCAGTGAGAAATAAGTATTTGATCCCTCTGGCAAACAAGACTTAATACCAACCCTTGTTGGCAAGCACAGCAGTCAGACGTTTCTTGTAGTTGATGAGGTTTGTGCACATGTCAGGAGGAATTTTGGTCCACTCCTCTTTGCAGATCATCTCTAAATCATTAAGATTTTGAGGATGTCGCTTGGCCACTCGGAGCTTCAACTCCCTCCATAAGTTTTCTATGGGATTAAAGTCCATGACCTTAATGTGCTTCTTTTTGAGCCACTCCTTTGTTGCCTTTGCTGTATGTTTTGAGTCATTGTCTTCCTTGAAGACCCAACCACGACCCATTTTTAATGTCCTGGCGGAGGGAAGGAGTTTGTCACTCACGATTGTACGGTACATTTCTCCATCCATTCTCCCATTGATGCGGTGAAGTAGTCCTGTGCTCTTAGCAGAGAAACACCCTAAAACATAATGTTTCCACCTCCATGCTTGACAGTGTGCGTTGGGTCATAGGCAGCATTTCTCTTCCTTCAAACACGGCGAGTTGAGTTAATCACAAAGACCTATATTTTTGTCTCATCTGACCACAGCACCTTCTTCCAATCACTCGCAGAATCCTCCAGGTGTTCATTGCCAAACTTCAGACTGGCCTGCACATGTGCCTTCTTGAGCAGGGGGACCTTGTGGGCACTGCAGGATTTTAAACCTTTACGGTGTAATGTGTTACCAATGGTTTTCTTGGTGACTGTAGACCCAGCTGCCCTTACATCATTAACAAGTTCCCCCTGTGTAGTTTTAGGCTGATCTCTCATAATCAAGGATACTCCACGAGGTGAGATTTTGCATGGTGCCCCAGATCGATGTCGATTGACAGTCATTTTGTATTTCTTCCATTTTCTTACTATTGCACCAACAGTTGTCTCTTTCTCACCCAGCGTCTTACTTATGGTTTTGTAAGCCCATTCCAGCTTTGTGCAGGTCTATAATTTTGTCCCTGACATCCTTATAAAGCTCTTTGGTCTTGCCCATGTTGTAGAGGTTAGAGTCTGACTGATTGAGTCTGTGGACAGGAGTCTTTTATAAAGGTGACTGTGTAAGACAGCTGTCTTTAATGCAGGTAACTAGTTGATTAGGAGAGTCTAACTGGTCTGTAGGAGCCAGAACTCTTAATGGTTGGTAGGGGGATCAAATACTTATTTCTCAATGCAAAATGCAAATAAATTTATATAATTTATACAATGTGATTTTCTGGATTTTATTTTTGATATTATATCTCTCAGTGTTAAAATTAACCTACCCTTAAAATTATAGACTGTTCATGCCTTTATCAGCTGGCAAATTTACAAAATTAGCAACGGATTGCCAAGGCAAACAGGACCATGGGGTGCATTAAAAGAAGTCTGGATACAAATGATGAGAACATTATACTGCCTCTGTACAAATCCCTGGTTAGACCGCACATGAAGTACTGTGTACAGTTTTGGGCATCGGTGCTCAGGAAGGATATAATGGAACTAGAGCGAGTACAAAGGAGGGCAACAAAATTAACCCCTTTCTACCATTGGACGTACTATTTCGTCCATGTGGGGTGGGCCCTACTTCCCAAGGACGGAATAGTATGTCCAGAGCGATCTGCCGCGCTCACGGGGGGAGCGCGGCCGAGAGTCAGCTGACTATCGCCGCTGACATCCGGCACTATGTGCTAGGAGCGGTCACGGACCGCCCCCGGCACATTAACCCCCGGCAAACTGCGATCAAATATGATCGCAGTGTTCCGGCGGCGGTATAGGGAAGCAACGCGCAGGGAGGGGGCTCCCTGCGTGCTTCCCTGAGACCCTCGGAGCAACGCAATGTGATCGCGTTGCTGCGAGGGTCTCTTACCTCCTCCTCCCTGCAGGCCCGGATCCAAAATGGCTTCGGGGCTGCATCCGGGTCCTGCAGGAAGGTGGCTTACCAGCGCCTGCTCAGAGCAAGTGCTGGTAAGCGTCCCTGCTGTGCCTGTGTGATCGCTGATCTGACACAGTACACAGCAAAAAAAATAAAAAAAAAATAAAAAACATATATTGTTCCAATAAATACATTCCTTTATCTAAATAATAAAAAAACAATAAAAGTACACCTATTTAGTATTGCCGCGTCCGTAACGACCCAACCTATAAAACTGTCCCACTAGTTAACCCCTTCAGTGAACACCGTAAAAAAAAAACTAAAAAAAAACCAACGCTTTATTATCATACCGTCAAACAATAAGTGGAATAACACGATCAAAAAGACAGATATAAATAACCATGGTACCGCTAGCAACGTCATTTTGTCCCGCAAAAAACAAGCCGCCATACAGCATCATCAGCAAAAAATAAAAAAGTTATAGTCCTCAGAATAAAGCGATGCAAAAATAATTATTTTTTCTATAAAATAGTTTTTATCGTATAAAAGCGCCAAAACATAAGAAAATGATATAAATGAGGTATCGCTGTAATCGTACTGACCCGAAGAATAAAACTGCTTTATCCATTTTACCAAACATGGAACGGTATAAACGCCTCCCCCAAAAGAAATTCATGAATAGCTGGTTTTTGGTCATTCTGCCTCACAAAAATTGGAATAAAAAGCGATCAAAAAATGTCACGTGCCCGAAAATGTTACCAATAAAAACGTCAACTCGTCCCGCAAAAAACAAGACCTCACATGACTCTGTGGACCAAAATATGGAAAAATTATAGCTCTCAAAATGTGGTAACGCAAAAAATATTTTTTGCAATAAAAAGCGTCTTTTAGTGTGTAACGGCTGCCAATCATAAAAATCCGCTAAAAAACCCGCTATAAAAGTAAATCAAACCCCCCTTCATCACCCCCTTAGTTAGGGAAAAATTAAAACAATTTCCATTTTCTCATTAGGGGTACGGTTAGGGCTAGGATTAGGGCTAAGGTTAGGGCTAGGGTTAGAGTTAGGGCTACAGTTAGGGTTGGGGCTAAAGTTAGCATTAGGGTTGGGGCTCAAGTTAGAGTTAGGGTTGGGGCTAAAGTTAGGGTTATGGTTTGGATTACATTTACGGTTGGGAATGGGGTTGGGATTAGGGTTAGGGGTGTGTCAGGGTTAGGGGTGTGGTTAGGGTTACCATTGAGATTAGGGTTAGGGGTGTGTTTGGATTAGGGTTTCAGTTATAATTGTGGGGTTTCCACTGTTTCGGCACATCAGGGGCTCTCCAAACGCGACATGGCGTCCGATCTCAATTCCAGCCTATTCTGTGTTGAAAAAGTAAAACAGTGCGCCTTCCCTTCCGAGCTCTCCCGTGTGCCCAAACAGGGGTTTGCCCCAACATATGGGGTATCAGCGTACTCAGGACACATTGGACAACAACTTTTGGGGTCCAATTTCTCTTCTTACCCTTGGGAAAATACAAAACTGGGGGCTAAAAAATAATTTTTGTGGAAAAAAAAGGATTTTTTATTTTTACGGCTCTGCGTTATAAACTGTAGTGAAACACTTGGGGGTTCAAAGTTCTCACAACACATCTAGATAAGTTCCTTGGGGGGGTGTCTAGTATGCAATATGGGGTCACTTGTGGGGGGTTTCTACTGTTTAGGTACATTAGGGGCTCTGCAAACGCAATGTGACGCCTGCAGACCATTCCATCTAAAGGTACCTTCACACTAAACGACGCTGCAGCGATCCAGACAACGATCCTGATCGCTGCAGCGTCACTGTTTGGTCGTTGGAGAGCTGTCACATAGACAGCTCTCCAGCAACCAACGATGCCGGTAACCAGGGAAAACATCGGGTTACTAAGAGCAGGGCCAGCGTCGGACTGGAGCACGATGGGTCCACCAGAGGAAATCGTTCTTGGGGCCCACTATGTAGCTACATAGAAATAGATACAAGACCACCAATTGTGCGGTAAAAAGCGCTAATATCAGGGTATAATATAAGGTAGTTCACGTCTTAATAATGTAGCAAGGGTTGGGGTAGCCCCCTCACAAAATATAATGTAGCCCCCTCATAAAATATAATGCGGTCCCCTCTCATAGAATATAATGCAGCACCCCACAAAATATAATGCAACCCCTTCAGGTATGACACAGTCCCCACCATAGAATATAATGTAGCACCCCCATAGGGTATAATGCAGCCCCCCTCATATACAGTGGGGCAAAAAAGTATTTAGTCAGTCAGCAATAGTCCAAGTTCCACCACTTAAAAAGATGAGAGGCGTCTGTAATTTACATCATAGGTAGACCTCAACTATGGGAGACAAACTGAGAAAAAAAAATCCAGAAAATCACATTGTCTGTTTTCTTAACATTTTATTTGCATATTCTGGTGGAAAATAAGTATTTGGTCAGAAACAAACAATCAAGATTTCTGGCTCTCACAGACCTTTAACTTCTTCTTTAAGAGTCTCCTCTTTCCTCCACTCATTACCTGTAGTAATGGCACCTGTTTAAACTTGTTATCAGTATAAAATGACACCTGTGCACACCCTCAAACAGTCAGACTCCAAACTCCACTATGGTGAAGACCAAAGAGCTGTCAAAGGACACCAGAAACAAAATTGTAGCCCTGCACCAGGCTGGGAAGACTGAATCTGCAATAGCCAACCAGCTTGGAGTGAAGAAATCAACAGTGGGAGCAATAATTAGAAAATGGAAGACATACAAGACCACTGATAATCTCCCTCGATCTGGGGCTCCACGCAAAATCCCACCCGTGGGGTCAGAATGATCACAAGAACGGTGAGCAAAAATCCCAGAACCATGCGGGGGGACCTAGTGAATGAACTGCAGAGAGCTGGGACCAATGTAACAAGGCCTACCATAAGTAACACACTACGCCACCATGGACTCAGATCCTGCAGTGCCAGACGTGTCCCACTGCTTAAGCCAGTACATGTCCGGGCCCGTCTGAAGTTTGCTAGAGAGCATTTGGATGATCCAGAGGAGTTTGGGGAGAATGTCCTATGGTCTGATGAAACCAAACTGGAACTGTTTGGTAGAAACACAACTTGTCGTGTTTGGAGGAAAAAGAATACTGAGTTGCATCCATCAAACACCATACCTACTGTAAAGCATGGTGGTGGAAACATCATGCTTTGGGGCTGTTTCTCTGCAAAGGGGCCAGGACGACTGATCCGGGTACATGAAAGAATGAATGGGGCCATGTATCGTGAGATTTTGAGTGCAAACCTCCTTCCATCAGCAAGGGCATTGAAGATGAAACGTGGCTGGGTCTTTCAACATGACAATGATCCAAAGCACACCGCCAGGGCACCGAAGGAGTGGCTTCGTAAGAAGCATTTCAAGGTCCTGGAGTGGCCTAGCCAGTCTCCAGATCTCAACCCTATAGAAAACCTTTGGAGGGAGTTGAACGTCCGTGTTGCCAAGCGAAAAGCCAAAAACATCACTGCTCTAGAGGAGATCTGCATGGAGGAATGGGCCAACATGCCAACAACAGTGTGTGGCAACCTTGTGAAGACTTACAGAAAACGTTTGACCTCTGTCATTGCCAACAAAGGATATATTACAAAGTATTGAGATGAAATTTTGTTTCTGACCAAATACTTATTTTCCACCATAATATGCAAATAAAATGTTAAAAAAACAGACAATGTGATTTTCTGGATTTTTTTTTCTCAGTTTGTCTCCCATAGTTGAGGTCTACCTATGATGTAAATTACAGACGCCTCTCATCTTTTTAAGTGGTGGAACTTGCACTATTGCTGACTAACTAAATACTTTTTTGCCCCACTGTAGTATAATGCAACCCACCACAGAATATAATGTAGTCCCCTGAGAGACTGCAGTTCCACCACAGAATATAATGCAGCCCCCCCTTAGAGTATACTGTAGCCCCCTCATATAGTATGATGTAGCCCCCCATAATATAATGTAGTCCCGAGAGAATAATGCAGCCCCACAACAGAATATAATGCAGCCCCCCATAGAGTATACTGTAACCCCTCATATAGTATGATGTAGCCCCCCATAATATAATGTAGTACCCTGAGTATAATGCAGTCCCTATTTAGAGTTTCTGCTGCCCTAGGCACTTTTAGTGCTGCCTCCCCCTTTGGTGAGTATGACACTATCGGCAGTGACTTTGGCAAGAATTGCTGATGTGAAAATCGCCTTTTGCAGTAGATCAGGCAGTTTTTCTGCATCTGCCGCGTAACGGATCACTTACGGCAACACTGCGTTCAGCCTCATTCATTCCCTATGGGATTTGCGGCACTTGCCGTGATCTGGCAAATGCGGTACCATACCTCCCAACTTTTGAAGAAGGGAAGGAGGTATAAAGTTTGTGGCGCGCGTAGTGCGCCGCAGCAAATTTTAGGCCACGCCTCTGACCACACCCATTTCACAACTAGTCACACCCATATCCACGTCCCAACCACACCCATTAGCACTGCTGATCACACTGTTTTATATACAATAATTATAAACAAAAAAAAAATATGGCCACACATAATGCTCAATACTGTATAATGGCCACACACATGATGCTCCATACTGTATAATGGCCACACATGATGCTCAATACTGTATAATGGCCACACATGATGCTCCATAATGTATAATGGCCACATATGATGCTCCATACTGTATAATGGCCACACATAGCGCTCCATACTGTATAATGGCCACACATAGTGCTCCATACTGTATAACGGCCACACACAGTTCTCCATACTGTATAACGGCCACACACAGTTCTCCATATTGTATAATGATCCCACATGATGCTCAATACTGTATAATGGGCACAAATGATGTTCCATACTGTATAACGGCCACACATGATGCTCCATACAGTATAATGATCCCACATGATGCTCAATACTGTATAATGGCCACACATGATGCTCCATACAGTATAATGATCCCACATGATGCTCAATACTGTATAATGGCCACAAATGATGCTCCATACTGTATAATGGCCACACATGATGCTCCATACTGTATAACGGCCACACATGATGCTCCATACTGTATAATGTCCATTGGCCACACATGATGCTCCATACTGTATAACGGCCACACATGATGCTCAATACTGTATAATGGCCCCACATGATGCTCAATACTGTATAATGGCAACACATGATGCTCAATACTGTATAATGGCCACACATGATGCTCAATACTGTATAATGGCCACACACAGTTCTCCATACTGTATAATGATCCCATATGATGCTCAATACTGTATAATGACCCCCCCTCCTGTATGCATGGCTCATATCCCCCTCCTGTATGCATGGCTCATATTCCCCCTCCTGTATGCATGGCTCATATTCCCCCCCCCCCCCCGAATGCACAGCTCATATTCCCCCCCCCGGATGCACGGCTCATATTCCCCCCCCCCGAATGCACGGCTCCTATTTCCCCCTCTATGCTTGGCTCATATTCCCCCCCTGAATGCATGGCTCGTATTCCCCCCCCCCTGAATGCATGGATCTTATCCCCCCCCATATGCATGGCTTATCTCTCCACCCCCCCCGCTCCCATCTTGCATGGCGCGCCGGCTTATGTCCTCCTTCAGACCCCCCATGTGTGTGACAGCACCCCCTCCTTCCCCACAGACCCATGTGTGTGACAGCACCCCCTCCTTCCCCACAGACCCCCCATGTGTGTGACAGCACCCCCTCCTTCCTAACAGACCCCCACGTGACAGCACCCCCTCCCTCCCCACAGACCCCCACGTGACAGCGCCCCCTCCTTCCCCACAGACCCCCACTTGACAGCACCCCCTTCTTCCCCACATGACAGCACCCCCTCCTTCCCCACAGACCCCCCCATGTGTGTGACAGCACCCCCTCCTTCCCCACAGACCCCCCATGTGTGTGACAGCACCCCCTCCTTCCCCACAGATCCCCACGTGACAGCACTCCCTCCTTCCCCACAGACCCCGTGACAGCACTCCCTCCTTCTCCACAGACCCCCATGTGACAGCACCCCCTCCTTCCCCACAGACCCCCATGTGACAGCACCCCCTCCTTCCCCACAGACCCCCTCCTTCCCCAAAGACCCCCACGTGACAGCACCCCCTCATTCCCCAAAGACCCCCACGTGACAGCACCCCCTCCTTCCCCAAAGACCCCCACGTGACAGCACCCCCTCCTTTCCCACAGACCCCCACGTGACAGCACCTCCTCCTTCCCCAAAGACCCTCACGTGACAGCACCCCTCCTTCCCCAAAGACCCCGATGTGACAGCACCCCCTCCTTCCTCACAGACCCCCATATGACAGCACCCCCTCCCCACATTCAAAAGTCACCCTGCTCTCTGTACAGCCCCCATGTAGGAACGTCCGCTTATCTGTGCCCCCACAACCCTCAGATCAGCCCCATGGAGTACTCCTGTGTACAGAGCCCCCACCATTGCGCCGCTCCTCAGCCTCTCTCCACAGCACAGGAGGTCTCCTGCTATCAGCGCTGCACTGGAGGACACCCCGCCCCGTCCCTCATACTCACCTGACCTGACCCGTCCCTCAGACTCACCTGTCCTGTCCCACACACCGCGCGGCCGCGTCGACATGGCTCCAGGCTCTGTCCCGACTTCCGGCGCAGCACCTTCTTCCTGCTTGAGCGGTCATGTGATACCGCTAATTAAGGTCATGAATATGCGCATATTCATATTCATAAGCAGGGTGAGTATCGTCTTCAAGGTGGGAGGGAGGCGGGGGGGGCCCTGGAGCAGTGGGGGCCCACACAGCAGGTGTCAGTGCCTGGGCCCACCGGAGAATCCTCCGGTTCTCCGGTGGGCCAGTCCGAGCCTGAGCAGGGCCACGTTTAGTAACCCGATGTTTACCCTGGTTACCAGCGTAAAAGTAAAAAAAACAAACATTACATACTTACCTTCCGCTGTCTGTCCCTGGCGCTGTGCTTTCCTGCACTGGCTGTGAGCACAGCGGCCTGAAAGCAGAGCGGTGACGTCACCGCCGTGCTTTCCGGCTGGCCGGCGCTCACAGCCAGTGCAGAGAAGCACAGCGCCGGGGACAGACAGCGGAAGGTAAGTATGTAGTGTTTGTTTTTTTTACTTTTACGCTGGTAACCAGGGTAAACATCGGGTTACTGAGCGCGGCCCTGCACTTAGTAACCCGATGTTTACCCTGGTTACCAGTGAAGACATCGCTGAATCGGCGTCACACACGCCGATTCAGCGATGTCTGCAGGAAGTCCAGCGACCAAATAAAGTTCTGGACTTTCTGCAGCGACCAACGACATCACAGGAGAATCCTGATCGCTGCTGCGTGTCTAACTGAACGATATCGCTAGCCAGGACGCTGCAACGTCACGGATCGCTAGCGATATCGTTCAGTGTGAAGGTACCTTAAGTCTGCATTCCAAATGCCGCTCCTTCCCTTCCGAGCTCTCCCATGCGCCCAAACGGTGGTTCCCCCCACATATGGGGTATCAGCGTACCCAGGACAAATTGGACAACAACTTTTGGGGTCCAATTTCTCCTGTTACCCTTGGAAAAATGCAAAACTGGGGGCTAAAAAATAATTTTTGTGAGAATTTTTTTTTTACTTTCACGGCTCTGCGTTATAAACTGTAGTGAAACACTTGGGGGTTCAAAGCTCTCACAACACATCTAGATGAGTTCCTTAGGAGGTCTAATTTCCAAAATGGTGTCACTTGTGGGGAGTTTCAATTGTTTAGGCACATCAGGGGCTCTCCAAACGCAACATGGCGTCCCATCTCAATTCCATTCAATTTTGCCATGAAAAGTCAAATGGCGCTCCTTTCCTTCCGAGCTCTGCCATGCACCCAAACAGTGGTTTACCCCCACATATGGGGTATCAGCGTATTGAGGACAAATTGTACAACAACTTTTGGGGTCCAGTTTCTTCTCATACCGTTGGGAAAAAAATTGGGGGGCGAAAATGTCATTTTTGGGAAAAAATATTTTTTATTTTTACGGCTCTGCATTATAAACTTCTGTGAAGCACTTGGTGGGTCAAAGTGCTCACCACACATCTAGATAGGTTCCTTAGGGGGGTCTACTTTCCAAAATGGTGTCCTTTGTGGGGGGGGTTTCAATGTTTAGGCACATCAGTGGCTCTCCACACGCAACATGGTGCCCCATCTCAATTCCTGTCAATTTTGCATTGAAAAGTCAAATGGCGCTCCTTCGCTTCCGAGCTCTCCCTTGCGCCCAAACAGTGGTTTATCCCCACATATGGGGTATCAGCGTACTCAGGACAAATTGTACAACAAATTTTCGGGTCCATTTTCTTCTCTTACCCTTGGGAAAATAAAAAATTGGGGGCGAAAATATCATTTTTGTGAAAAATATGATTTTTTATTTTTACGGCTCTGCATTATAAACTCCTGCGAAGCACTTGGTGGGTCAAAGTGCTCACCACACATCTAGAAAAGTTCCTTAGGGGGTCTACTTTCCAAAATGGTGTCACTTGTGGGTGGGTTTCAATGTTCAGGCACATCAGTGGCTTTCCAAATGCAACATGGCGTCCCATTTCAATTCCTGTCAATTTTGCATTGAAAAGTCAAACGGCGCTCCTTCCCTTCCGAGCTCTCCCTTGCGCCCAAACAGTGGTTTACCCTCACATATGGGGTATCAGCGTACTCAGGACAAATTGTAAAACAACATTTGGGGTCCATTTTCTCCTGTTACCCTTGGTAAAATAAAACAAATTGGAGCTGAAGTAAATTTTTTGTGAAAAAAGATAAATGTTCATTTTTATTTAAACATTCCAAAAATTCCTGTGAAACACCTGAAGGGTTAATAAACTTCTTGAATGTGGTTTTGAGCACCTGGAGGGGTGCAGTTTTTAGAATGGTGTCACACTTGGTTATTTTCTATCATATAGACCCCTCAAAATGACTTCAAATGAGATGTGGTCGCTAAAAAAAAATGGTGTTGTAAAATTGAGAAATTGCTGGTCAACTTTTAACCCTTATAACTCCCTAAAAAAAAAATTTTTGGTTCCAAAATTGTGCTGATGTAAAGTAGACATGTGGGAAATGTTACTTATTAAGTATTTTGTGTGGCATATCTCTGTGATTTAAGTTGGAAAATTGCGAAATTTTCAAAATTTTCACCAAATTTACGTTTTTTCCACAAATAAACGCAGGTAATATCAAAAACATTTTACCACTAACATGAAGTACAATATGTCACGAGAAAACAATGTCAGAATCACTGGGATCCGTTGAAGCGTTCCAGAGTTAAAACCTCATAAAGGGACAGTGGTCAGAATTGTAAAAATTGGCCCGGTCATTAACGTGCAAACCACCCTTGGGGGTAAAGGGGTTAATAAAGGGGATGGGAGAACTACAATACTCGGAGAGATTAGCAAACTTAGGATTATTTAGTCTAAAAAAAAACGACTAAGGGGCGATTTAATAACCATGTATAAGTATATAAGGGGACAATACAAGTATCTCTCCGAGGATCTGTTTATACCAAGGAAGGTGATGGTCACAAGGGGGCATTCTTTGCGTCTGGAGGAGAGAAGGTTTTTCCATCAACATAGAAGAGGATTCTTTACTGTTAGGGCAGTGAGAATCTGAGATTCCTTGCCTGAGGAGGTGGTGATGGCGAACTCAGTCGAGGGGCTCAAGAGAGGCCAGGATGTTTTCCTGGAGCAGAACAATATTGTATCTAAGGCCGGGTTCACATTGCGTTAAACAGCAGCCCGTTCAACACATACGTGAACGGGCTGCTGTAACGCAAGTGCCGACTTGGCACATCGCTAGCGCAGATAGAGCATTTGCTAGCTCTATCTGCCCTAGCAGTGATGGACCCGGAAACGCTGCAGCCCGCGTCTCGGGGTCCATCACTCAATGACGGCACATCGCTAGCTATGCGTCCGACATTGAATTCAATGGCGGCGTTCACGGACTACGCTAACAGCATGTTATTCCGCGGTGTAACGTAGTCCGTCTAACGTGCCATATAGACGCAGTGTGAACCCAGCCTTACAGTTATTAGGTTCTTTAGAAGGACGCAGATCTGGGGATTTATTCTGATGGAATATAGGCTGAACTGGATGGACAAATGTCTTTTTTCGGCCTTGCTAACTATGTTACTATGATCAAATACTTATTTCCCTCACTGTATGTTATACTAATAAGAGGACATTAAAGGATTGTTATTGAGTTAACAATTTAAAATACACAACCATATACAGTATATAATAGGAAATAATATATTTTTGTAATGGAAATTAAAATGAAAGTGATATTTTAAGTGTAAATAGTATCCTTATAATTTATGTCAAATATACAAAACTGGTTTTCTGGAAAGATCTGAAAACTAGGCTGGAATTTCACCAGATCACAAATTGATTAAGGAGCAAATCTGATGAAAGTAGATTTCGTTGGTAACAATTTCATTTGGGCTTCATCCCTAATTGGACAGAAGGTCAGTTAGGTTTTGAGGGGTTCCACACTCGGCATATTCTTTCTGTTGGTTTGTGACATTTCCATCCAGTGTCCTGCTGTATTATATGATCAGATCACACCATGGCTCCCAGAGCAGTTACCTCCAGACCACTCTGCCAGGTTCACATTCCTGCCCTGGGGCAAATAGCTGGTAAACAGGGCCCTGCCCATAGCTTTGTGGCCAGAACTGGACCACTTACACCATACAGGTCACTCTCAGTAGGGGGCACATTTACATAGATGCTTCAGCCCCACCATCACCATACAGATGATTGTGCCTATGAGTTCTGATTAACCCTTTTATACCATCTTAAGCAATAGATCTAAAGATCTTTCTGCAGGACTCTGATAACTAAAGATTAGAATATATGACCAGTAATGAATAATGATGATTGATCATATAAATAGTAGCTATAAATGTCACATATCAACAGATCCCGCCTGCTTTCGAGAGAATATGGCATTGGGACTGGCTGAACCCACCAACCGACTGATGGTCAGAAGAGATGTCGATCCCACATACCCAATTTCTTCTTCTTCAAAAACCCGGCAGATTCATTCCTGCGTAAAAGATGGTGTGTGCACATATCCTTACAATAAAGAGTCGCTACCAATCGATGGACCAATACTACAATTCATATACTAGCCAAAAAGAAAAGCGAGGGATAAGGCGATTGAATGAGATAAATAAATATGTTTACTTATACCAAAATAATGTATCAATGACAATACGACACAAAGAGAAAAGTGAATAAACAAAGGACGTGATATCAAATTTAAAAGAACATATACAGAGGAAGGAACAATATCATGGAGAGATCTCACAACCCCCAAAAAATCCCCTAGAACAGAGGCAAATCTCTTCCTACCAAAAAAAAGCAATACCAGGCATCAAAAATAAAAATAGCTAATATTTACGGTGTAACAAGTCAACATGGAAAGTGTTCTAAAGAGAACATGTATATACAAAAACCAGATAAACTACTACATACTGTGTATGTATATATTATATACATATATATATAAAGTCATTATATGTTGGCAATATGTAGGAAAGTATAATATGTATGACTCCAGAATAGAGCATGCTGAGCAGTTTTTTAGGAAGCCATGGGGGAAACGCATTTTATTCAATCCAACGTTCAATAATCCATGGATGATCCATCTAATAAATGTAGTAATACAGAACTCATTTTTGGGAAAAGGTTGTAAAACTAGGCTGGAATTTCATAAGATCACAAACTGGTTCAAAAATGATTTGGAATAAAACAAATTTGATGACATTAGATTTTTTATAAACATTTAGAACAATACAATCTTACAATAACACAGATCACTTAAACCGTATAATAAATGAGGATTGAGAAAATATCTATCTGAGAAATAAAGAGTACATTGAGGAATAAGGGAAAATGCATTGGAGATTGAGAAATGATCCACAAATGATATTATGGTATATACGAGGGGCGTTCATTAAAGATTTCCCCTGACCCATTTCCTGTGGACTGAGAGCAATGAAACTTGGCACAGTTATTAGTCCTCTAGATAGGTGCCACCTAGGGGCACACACTTCTCCCATCTCTTTAAGCAACTGTAAACCTCGCTTGTAGAGGTCGGCTGGTTGCTCCAAAAGCCACATTGTGACTTCAGAAATCAGAGTCTCATCATCTGGAAAATGCTTGCCCTTCAACAATAACTTAATCGTTAGAAAGAGGTGGAAGTCCGATTGTGCCAGGTCGGGTGAATAAGGGGGTTGCGGTAGAAAGCCACAGAAGCACGCTTCCATTTGGACAACATGTCAGTTGTGAACTGGTGCATTGTCTTGCAGAAGGTGGACACCTTTGGTGAGCATGCCAAATCTCTTGGTTTTGATGGCCTAACACAATTTCTGCAGCAGTGAAGCATAGTATGCCCCAGTGATCATGGTATCTTTTGCTAGGAAATCCATCAATAATATTCCGTGCTGGTCCAAAAATACTGTGAGCATGACCTTGCCTGCCAAGGGTTGGCCACGTGCCTTCTTTGGAGGCGGTGAGTCATGATGCTTCCATTGCATCGACTGGACTTTAGTCTCAGGATCATAGTGATGGACCCAGCTTTCATCCTGTGTGATCAGTCTGTTGAAAAAGTCCTCCTGGTATCCATGGCACATCATCAATAGATCCTGAGAGCACTCGACTCATTCCTGATTCTGGAAAGGTGTGAGTAGCTGGGGAACACAGCGAGTGGATACTTTATGCATGTGAAGATGGTCTTGGATGATTTTTTCCACGGACCCCACATTGACCTCCACTTGCTGGATGATGTGTTCATCAATAGCAGAATGGGGTCACCCTGGAATTGGAGCTGTTTGCACCGAAGTCCGACCACATTTGAAGTGACGATGCCAGTTCCTTACTACATCGTATGATGGGGAATCATCACCATAAACCTCTTTCATCTCATCGAACGTCTCCTTTGGTGTGCGGCCTTTCAAGTCAAGGAACTTGATGACTGCTCCGTATTCCACTGGGTTCATTATCAAACCTCACAACACTTCAGCCCCTGCAAAATGAAGACCGTTATCAGTTCTGAGTTGCAAAATGTCAGGTAACCTATAGAATAAAAGTCAGTAGCAGGTGGATTTTTTAGGAGCGCTAGAAGGGTAGCCCCAGTGAGGGAAGGGTGCACAGTCCCCCCCGCAGCTCCAGCCAAACACCTCTGAAGGAGGACAGAAACAGGAAAAGGGTAAAACTCGGTCAAAGGAGCGCCGAAAGGAGACTCTGACACCAGAATGGGGTTAAGCCACAATGCATTTCAACGGCAGTACCGTCTTCATCAGGTGGACATTCCAATGTCCACCTAATGAAGACGGTACTTCCGCTGAAACGCGTTGTGGCTTAACCCCATTCTGGTGTCAGAGTCTCCTTTCGGCGCTCCTTTGACCGAGTTTTACCTTTTTCAGGTAACCTATAGAGACTTATATCACTACACATGTGCAGTTTCAGCATCCTGTGACAAATAGAAGTGGGTCAGGGGAAATCTTTAATGAATGCCCCTCGTAAGTGAATATTAAGACATAAAACACAAAAACAGATGAGACATCTATAAATAACACTGAGAGTGAGATCCATAACATTCAGGATACATTAGCTAAGCAGATGACAGCCGATGCCATGTCAAAACTCAATACTGAGCTTGACCCTGACTTCCAGAAATGGGAGAAAGAGATTGTTCAGGCTAAAAGTAAAAAATACCAAAAAGATCTTAATGATTATAAAGCTAATCGAGTGTATAGATGGTGTAAGACATTTACTAAGAGCCACAAAGGGCCATCATCTCAAAGTAGATCAAACTCCTTTTCCTCTGCTACATCCATTGGATAATCAAACTCAAGAGAACCAAAGGAAGTTTTTAAATGTAAAAAGTAATAAATTTTATTTATAACAAATACACACAATTTAAAAATCAATAAAAATACAAGCACATATCAAGATAATGAAGGTGCAAAAAACACAGAAATACAAATATCAAAAGACACCAGAATTAGAAGGTGCACTGCATAATAGGTCCATAGTATGTAAATGTGGTTCTATTGTGTGTAAGGTGTCGACAACACTCTCCTAAACGCTAGTCTAAGAGATAGTATCCATATGCATAGTTAGCCCTTTTAAGGGCATAATCCCTCCTTTGTCCCTATCTGGGGGGAGTTTCTTATCTACCAGGACCCTAATAATAAAAGGGTAATAACCATAATAGGTGTCCAATACAGGGACCTGGTGATACGATACGATACACTTTATTGATCCCGTGGGAAATTATGGTATCACAGCAGCACAACTTAAAGGGAACCTGTCACCCCGTTTTTTGAGATTGAGCTATAAATACCGTTAAATAGGGCCTGCGCTGTGTGTTCCTATAGTGTATGTAGTGTACCCCGATTCCCCATGTATGCTGAGAAATAACTTACCAAAGTCGCCGTTTTCGCCTGTCAATCAGGCTGGTCAGGTCGGGAGGGCGTGGTGACATCGCTGGTTCTTCCTCAGCTTTACGTTGGTGGCGTAGTGGCGTAGTGGTGAAGACACAGCGCGCGATCTGCGCTGTCATCCCTTTCGTCGGTGGGGGCGGCCATCTTCCTGGGGCCGCGCGTGCGCAGATCGAGTGCTCTGCTGCACGGGGCTTCAGGAAAATGGCCGCGGGATGCCGCGCGTGCGCATTAGAGATCGCGGCGGCCATTTTCCCAAAGCCGAGATGCAAACTCGGCTTTGGGAAAATGGCCGCCGCGATCTCTAATGCGCACGCGCGGCATCCCGCGGGCATTTTCCTGAAGCCCCGTGCAGCAGAGCACTCGATCTGCGCACGCGCGGCCCCAGGAAGATGGCCGCCCCCACCGACGAAAGGGATGACAGCGCAGATCGCGCGCTGTGTCTTCACCACTACGCCACTACGCCACCAACGTAAAGCTGAGGAAGAACCAGCGATGTCACCACGCCCTCCCGACCTGACCAGCCTGATTGACAGGCGAAAACGGCGACTTTGGTAAGTTATTTCTCAGCATACATGGGGAATCGGGGTACACTACATACACTATAGGAACACACAGTGCAGGCCCTATTTAACGGTATTTATAGCGCAATCTCAAAAAACGGGGTGACAGGTTCCCTTTAAATCATAAAGGAATTACATGGATAAGAATGTTAGGAGAGCATGTCTCACCTGGTGTTAGGTAGACCTCTGCACGCACCCCGCACGCTGTTTTCACTTTATTTTATTCAGCGGATTTGTTTCAGCAATTGGAATTTGCGCCTTGTCTGCATTATCTGAGTGAATATCCTTTATGATGTCCCATAGGGTGGCCAAAGTATGGATATGAGAATCGAGCGTATATGATATATCAATAATATATTAAGTGCTCTCTACAAGAGATAATCTGTCATCCATGGTTTATTTAGGGATATATGGACTGGCTTTAATGTATATACTACATCAGCAATTAATAATCTGTGTTTTATACATGGGGTAAATCACGGATTAAGTGTGCTTCTATGATACTTTCTTGGGCAATCATGATATTTTGTATCATGGGATTTTCGATGGGATTTATATGTGATTATAGTTTTTTGCCCTATATGCTGCCCATAACCAATATGGCCACTTCTACATTGTATATATCTCCGGATGGGTCACCTTTTTTCTGCCGCGGGTGATGCATGTGGACGGTGCTTCCTTTACAGAGCGGTGCATTCCATTGACGTCAGACGGAACATTTGTTCCCTATATGGACCACTTCTGTGATGCTGGATGTGACGCGGTAGCGGTGGAAGTCCCGCCTCCACGCACACGATGAACGAGGCCGGATGTTTCTTCTCTCCACTGCCACCATTGGTTACCAGCGATTGTTATGGGATATATAATGTGGCATTTGAAACACACATGCACTGCCCCCTGAGGAAGCAACCAGTGGGGCATTTATGTAAGAGTTTGGCATCAATATGGGTAAGAGGCTGTGATACTTTAATCTCATGGGCTTGTATGGTATGTTATCGGCCACCATGTTCACAGTTGACAACTACTTTAGATTAATGGCCAAACTATCCTATGGATATTATGAGTATAATGTGCTAGGTACTATTCAATTGCCCTCTTCAATTGCCCTCTACCCCATTTTGTGATCGGTGGTGTTATTACATATACCCTTTGAAATCATGCACTATGCACTTTATAGTTATTGTGTACTAGATGGTGGCCCAATTCTAACGCATCGGGTATTCTAGAATATGTATAGTAGTATAAAGCACAGCCCACGCAGTATATAACACAGCCCACACAGTATATAACACAGCCCACACAGTATATAACACAGTCCACATAGTATATAACACAGCTCACATAGTATATAACACAGCCCACGTAGTATATAACACAGCCCATATAGTATATAACACAGCCACGTAGTATATAGCACAGCCACAGAGTATATAACACAGCCGCGTAGTATCTAACACAGCCCATGTAGTATATTGCCCAGCCACGTAGTATATAGCAGCCACGTAGTATATAGCACAGCCAACGTATTATATAGCACATAGTATATAACACAGGCCACGCAGTATATAACACAGCCCACATAGTATAAAGCACAGCCACGTAGTATATTGCCCAGCCACGTAGTATATTGCACAGCCACGTAGTATATAGCACAGCCCATGTAGTATATAGCACAGAGACGTAGTATATAACACAGGCCACGCAGTATATAACACAGCCCATACAGATCAACACCGATCCTCCACCAAATTTCACAGTGGGTGCAAGACACTGTGGCTTATACACCTCTCCAGGACTCTGTCTAACCATTAGACAACCAGGTATTGATCTGGGGATGCTTCAGCAAGGCTGGGATTGGGCAGGTTAATCTTTGCGAAGGACGTATGAATCAAGCCACATACAAGGTTATCCTGGAAAAAAAGTTGATTCCTTCTGCTCAGGCAATGTTGCCCAACTCTGAGGACTGTTTTTTTCCAGCAGGACAATGCGCCATGCCACACAGCTAGGTCAATCAAGGTGTGGATGAAGGAGCAGTACATCAAAACCCTGTCATGGGCAGCCCAATCTCCAGACCTGAACCCCATTGAAAACCTCTGGAATGTGATCAAGAGGAAGATGGATAGCCACAAGCCATCAAACAAGGAAGAACTGCTTACTTTTTTGTACCAGGAGTGGCATAAGGTCACCCAAAAGCAGTGTGAAAGACTGGTGGAAAGCATGCCAAGACGCATGAAAGCTGTGATTAACAATCATGGTTATTCCACAAAATATTGATTTCTGAACTCTTCCTGAGATAAAACATTAGTATTGTTGTTTCTAAATGATTATGAACTTGTTTTATTTGCATTATTTGAGGTCTGGAAACAATGCATTTTTTTTTTGCTATTTTTACCATTTCTCATTTTCAGAAAATAAATACAAAATGTATTGCGTGGAACTTCAGAGACTTGTCAGTTTATAGAATAAAAGAACAATTTACATTTTACTCAGAAATATACCTATAAAGAGAGAAATCAGACAAACTGAACATTTTGAAGTAGTCTCTTAATTTTTGCCAGAGCTGTGTATGTACCGGTGCCTGTATATACAGTGTATTATACAGATAAGAGGACATTAAAGGATTGTTATTGAGATAACAATTTAAAATACACAACTCTATACAGTATATAATAGGAAATTATATATTTTTGTAATGGAATTTAAAATGAAAGTGATATTTTAAGTGTAAACAGTATCCATATAATTAATGTAAAATAATCCAAAACTGGTTTTCTGGAAAGATCTGAAAACTAGGCTGGAATTTCACCAGATCACAAATTGATTAAGGAGCAAAGTAGATTTCGTTGGTAACAATTTCATTTGGGCTTTATTCCTAATTGGACAGAAGGGCAGTTAGGGTATGTTCACACGTTCCTGATTTCCATCCTTTTTTTTTCAGGACTGTTTTTTAAAAAACTGCAGCTCTTGGCAGAAAACGCAGGTCCTTTTTTTGATCCTTTTTTTTATGCAGTTTTCTATGCAGTTAAAATGGCTGAAAATACCCTAACCCTACCCCTAACCGAACCCCTACCCCTACCCCTAACCCTACCCCTATTCTAACCTTAGTGGAAAAAAAAAAAAATTCTTAATTTTTTTTTATTGTCCCTACCTATGGGGGTGACAAAGGGGGGGGGGTCATTTACTATTTTTTTTTTATTTTGATCACTGAGATAGGTTATATCTCAGTGATCAAAATGCACTTTGGAACGAATCTGCCGGCCGGCAGATTCGGCGGGCGCACTGCGCATGCGCCCGCCATTTTGCAAGATGGCGGCGCCCAGGGAGAAGATGGCCGGACGGACACCGGGTAAGTATAAGGGGGGGAGATTAGGGCACGGGGGGGGGGGGGCATCGGAGCACTGGGGGTGGGCATCGGAGCACGGGGCGGTGGGATTGGGGCACGGGGGGCGGGATCGGAGCACGGGGGGGCAGCCACACTCCGCCCACGCACTTCCGCCCGCTTCCCCGCACTTCCTGCTGCAGCGGTTCGGCACCACAAACCGCAGTAAAACCCGCAGATATTTTTTTCATCTGCGGGTTTTACTGCGGGTTTGACCTCACAATGGAGGTCAATGGGTGCAGAACCGCTGCGGCTCCGAAAAAAGAAGTGACATGGTACTTCTTTTTTACCGCGGCTATTCAGCGCGGCTTTTTTTCCCGATTCCCGCATCATGTGCACAGTGGTTCCTGTTTTCCATAGGGTACAGTACACTGTACCCTGCATGGAAAACAGCTGCGGAACCGCAGCGGCAAAAACGCTGCGGTTCCGCAGAAAAAAACGCACTGTGTGAACATGGCCTTAGGTTTCGAGGGGTTCCACACTCGGCATATTCTTTCTGTTGGTTTGTGACATTTCCGTCCAGTGTCCTGCTGTATTATATGATCAGATCACACCATGGCTCCCAGAGCAGTTACCTCTAGACCACTCTGCCAGGTTCACATTCCTGCCCTGGGGCAAATAGCTGGTAAACAGGGCCCTGCCCATAGCTTTGTGGCCAGAACTGGACCACTGAGTTCGCATCTTGGCTTCAGGAAAATGGCCGCCGCGATCGCCATCTGCGCACGCGCGGCATCCCGCGGCCATTTTCCTGAAGCCCCGTGCAGCAGAGCACTCCATCTGCGCACGCGCGGCCTCAGGAAGATGGCCGCCCCACCGATGACAAGGGTAATAGCGCAGATCGCGCGCTTTTTCTTCACCTGCGCGCAGTGGATTCGGCACTTGGACATGCGCACACCACTACGCCACCAACGGAAAGCTGGGGAAGAAAAGAGCGATGTCACCACGCCCATCTGACCTGACCAGCCTGATTGACAGGCGAAAACGGCGACTTTGGTAAGTTATATCTCAGCATAGGTGGGGAATCGGGGTACACTACATACACTATAGGAACACACAGCGCAGGCCCTATTTAACAGTATTTATAGCTCAATCTGAAAAAACGGGGTGACAGGTTCCCTTTAAGCTGTATTTTCTGGGTCCATGCTCCTTTCTGGTTTGCAGACAGTCTGGGCCTCCCTCACTATACATTTAACGTTTGTCTTAAAGAATAGGGACCACGGACATTTTGGCGCCTTTCTATTAGTCAGTGTTTAGTGTTAGGACACTGCAAAAATACACACTAGGCCCCGATCATGGAGACCGCCATTGTGCACGGCCGTCTGGAGGCCCCATACATTCATGCTGTCCGGTGTAACACCTGGATGAACCAGACCCCTTATGGTTGCAGGACTCAGTACACACGTTGCATAGCCCCCGGGGCACACCGTCACCTGCGTTTCACCAGGGGTCAATGATTTGGGGCGAGGCTATGTCTGCAGCCGCCGCTAGGTGTCACTCATCACGTGGCTCGTATATAGAACGTATATACATGTACATAGATAGCGTGGCCCCACCAGAACGTCACGTGTCCCGGTCTATTCACCTCCTCTGCAGCTGATTGGCTGCGGCGGCATTTCCTCAGCTCACGAGGCATGGAACGCAGAACGCCTGATGACGTAAGGCGGAAGTGGCGTCGATAGTGGCGGGCTTGCGAGAGGAGGGGCTATATAAGCGCTGCTCAGTGCGGCCGTTGTATTGTTAGAACGGAAACCGCACCCGTACACGTGATCCCACAACACCGGGCACCCGACGCCACCATGGGGGACAAGATGGACATGTCCCTGGACGACATTATCAAGATGAACCGAACTCAGAGGACGCCTGGCCGAGGCCGGGGAGGGCGAGGGGCCCGCGGTGGCGCGTCCCGTGGTGGAGCTATAGGCCGCATTGGAAGTGGTGGCGGCGGTCGGGGAGGCGGAGGACCCGTGCGGACGAGGCCGATGCTAAACCGAGGCGGCAGGAACCGACCCGCGCCGTACAGCAGGGTAGGAGGGCCGCGGCCTAGCAGAGGGGGCGGCCTGTGAGGCCTGAGGCGCCTGGTATTGGGGTCCTGGGCTCACATCATCTTATCTTCCAGCCCAAGCAGCTCCCGGACAAGTGGCAGCATGACCTGTTTGACAGCGGCTTCGGGGCCGGTGCAGGAGGAGTGGAGACCGGAGGGAAGCTGCTGGTGTCCAACCTGGACTTCGGGGTCTCTGATGCGGACATCCAGGTATGGCTACTTCTGGGGGCTCTGCTCTTACTAATGATTTATGTGGGTTATTGTAGTTGTGGCCCGTCCTGTAATGCCCCCATATGCGGGGATTCCGTTCCCAGTGGGTGATCTCCGTGTAGGGTCTCTGATGCTGACATCCAGGTATGGCCACTTCTGGGGGCTCTGCTCTTACTAATGATTTATGTGGGTTATTGTAGTTGTGGCCCGTCCTGTAATGCCCCCATATGCGGGGATTCCGTTCCCAGTGGGTGATCTCCGTGTAGGGTCTCTGATGCTGACATCCAGGTATGGCCACTTCTGGGGGCTCTGCTCTTACTAATGATTTATGTGGGTTATTGTAGCTGTGGTCCATCCTGTAATGCCCCCATATGCGGGGATTCCGTTCCCAGTGGGTGATCTCCGTGTAGGGTCTCTGATGCTGACATCCAGGTATGGCCACTTCTGGGGGCTCTGCTCTTACTAATGATTTATGTGGGTTATTGTAGCTGTGGTCCATCCTGTAATGCCCCCATATGTGGGGATTCCGTTCCCGGTGGGTGATCTCCGTGTAGGGTCTCTGATGCTGACATCCAGGTATGGCCACTTCTGGGGGCTCTGCTCTTACTAATGCCCCCATATGCGGGGATTCCGTTCCCGGTGGGTGATCTCCATGTAGGGTCTCTGATGCTGACATCCAGGTATGGCCACTTCTGGGGGCTCTGCTCTTACTAATGCCCCCATATGCGGGGATTCCGTTCCCGGTGGGTGATCTCCATGTAGGGTCTCTGATGCTGACATCCAGGTATGGCTACTTCTGGGGGCTCTGCTCTTACTAATGACTTATGTGGCCCGTCCTGTAATGCCCCCATATGCGGGGATTCCGTTCCCAGTGGGTGACCTCTGTGTAGTGTCTCTGGGGTTGCTGATCCCCTTGTTGGTGGTTTCAGGAGCTGTTTGCGGAGTTCGGCACTCTGAAGAAGGCAGCAGTTCACTACGACCGATCGGGCAGAAGTTTAGGGACAGCGGATGTGCACTTTGAAAGGAAAGCTGATGCACTGAAGGCGATGAAGCAATACAACGGTGTCCCGCTAGATGGTAAGGTCCCGCTCGTCTTCCCACGGCAGCCGCCTAGGGGATGGTGAGCAGCTCAGTGATCTGTCCTCCTTACTTCTACAGGTCGTCCTATGAACATTCAGCTGGTCACGTCACAGATAGAAGCACAGAGAAGACCTGTACAGAGGTGGGTAGTAAGCTGGCTGGGCCGCTGCGGATGGAAGGCTCCTGACCTGTAGTAGTTTTTTATATATATTTTTTTTTTTTTCCAGTTTGCCTAGGGGTGGTATGACACGGCCACGAGGGGGCTCAGCAGGGTTTGGTGCTGGTGGAGGAAACAGAAGAGGTGGCAGGGGAGGAAATCGGGGCCGTGGACGGGGAGCTGGCAGAGACACAAAGCAACAGTTATCAGCAGAAGAGCTGGATGCACAGCTGGACGCCTACAATGCAAGGGTGAGTGATGGTGGCAGTGTCTGGCCAACGTATATTATTGCTGCATGATGGCACTGTCTGTAACTTGTAAGGTTAAGTCCTGGCTATCCACAGGACGGGGAGGTTTCGAATTGCTTCACAGTAATTCTGAATGGGACTTGTGGTCCTGTGGCGACTGTGCCAAATAGGATGGTGATGTACATCAGCACCAGTCACTCTGCTGCCACAGAAACCAGTTTTTGTATTGATGCGTCTTCATACTATGGCTCATGCAAAAAAAAAAAAAAAGAGTAAGCTACTGGTTGTAGTGTTTAGGGTCTCCACTCCCTATTCTTCCTTAAGTATCTGTGTAGTAAAATTAGACCACTGTGGTCTGTTTGGGAGACTTGTTAAAGGGAATCGGAGAGGGATAAACCCTTCCAGTTTATATGGGCCTGTAAGTCATGGGAAAATGAATAAAATGACCCCTCCAGTCACATATCAATGCCTTATTTCAGAGGCATCAGAAGTTTTTTTTTTTTTTTGTATATGTAAATCAACTGTTAAAGTCTATGGCCGGACCCGTATCTGCCTGCAGAGCTTCTAATAAATGAAGAGGACCATCACTGGTGTGAGACATGTAGATCAGCAGAGCAGACTGTCAGTCATTACATGTCTCATGTTAGTAATGAGCTCTAGAGGCAGCTTCTCACAGATTTGGCTGGCTCAGATCCTAATGACTCATTCACATATTCCAGAGAAATCCATGTTTTGTTTTTTTTTGTTTTATGACCCTGGATGTCTAAGCAAGGTGTCACTTTAGTCAGCTTGCTATGACCTACATGCCCATATAGACGGCTTATGGAGGTTGATCTTACTGTGTCTCCCTTAACAGCTGTTACTTTTTTTTTTTTAATTAAAAAGATTATACTTGATGCCTATATGTGGTGCCCACTTCTGCGGCATACGCTGCTGCTGGGAGGGTGTGTTGTGTTGCTGCAGCTGTTCCTTATAACTTGCAGGCAGCTGATGCTGTTCATTCTTATTCCTGTCTCCGCTTCTCCACAGATGGACACTAGCTAATCCTTCCCCATGCTCCTGTGCTGCAGTTCTATCTCTGGACATCATTTCCTTTCTATTCAACTTTTTTTTTGCTCTTATTTCTGATAGGTTTTAAACTCATGTAAAGTTGCATTATTTTTTTTTTATTATGCAGACCTGTAATTTTTTTGTACAGTTATTTTCTGGGATATTTTTCTGGCTGTCATGAATAGGGCTATATTTAATAAAAAAAAGATTTGGTATATTTGTTCTTTGTGGCACATATCATGTGCGCTAAAGGATGAATGTTGGGGACACTATCCTGCTTCTCTATGCCAATGTAATATGCTCTTTTTATGAAATTATCTGCCAGGGGGCACTCAAATATTGCATTTATTAAATCCTGTTGGGTCTGCAGTGCTGGGTTTGTCGTTTGTTTCAAGTGTTGTTTTTTTACTTGGATTACTCTGTTAAGATCCTTCATGAAGACTTGTATAGGTCAGTTCAGTAACTTGTACAAGGAACATCAACATGAGCAATTATGGGGTCAGAGGGATGCTTTCTCTGCAACGGACATACTGTATGTTCTTGTGAGGTGGCAACTTAATATCCAAGGATTGATGACAAAATATAACATGTGAACGCTCTGTCTGCGACTATCTGACTTCCACCACCTATGTTATTGTTGGCTGGGTTTTGATGACGATTCAACTTCTGTGGCGGTCAGGTACTTTGATTCCAAGCAGTGTAAAGGGAGATGGAAAGCTGCATGAGATGTTGCACACAATAAAAAAAAAAAAAAACACCTGATCTACAACTACTCATCCTATAACCCTATTAAACACCGTTTCAAATGAAAATGGGACTACAGCTCTGTGATGCTGTTTAAAAAAAAAAAAATGAATAAAATCACCTGAAATATTCGATAACACCACTAAATGTCATAAAAAGCCTGGAAGTGGAGAAGCTTTCCAAGGAAGAATGGGAGAAAATCCCTCAAACAAGAATGAAAGACTCGTGGCTGGCTACAAATTGTTTACAAGCTCGGGTGCTACTAGGGACTAACCATGTAGGGTGAACAAACTTTTGCCTTTTTGTAAATTTTAAAATGTTAAACTTTTTACCTAACATGCAAAGGAAATGTGTCATCTTTAATGTTAATACATTTAGATATCATTTCAGAACTTTTCACAATAACAGTAATTTTGATCATGGGTGCCCAGGTTTTCCATGCCACTGTAGGTCAGGAAGGGATTTGGGTGAATTTCTGTCCAGTAAAGGGTCTCATAGGACCAGCTACATCCAACTTTAGGCACACGCTTGAATGCTAGCACTGTTCTTCCTAAAGTGTGCCTTATTTTATGTATAAAATACCAGCAGCTGCCAAAAGAATGGTCGGGTCACTTTTTTTTTTTTTGTTGTTGAAGTGGTTAAAAATGTAACAAACTGCATATGATCCAATGTTTAAAGACTGGCGTCGCGTGAGCTTTGTCCAATGCCGGTATTGCTGTATTGGCCCCATTGTGTCCACAGGAACAATATGACCACAAGACCTGGACCTTCTGCGGCAGAACTAAGGTACTCAGGCCTGGTTTATGATTTGGGGGTTTTATCTTCCAAGTACCATATATACTCGAGTATAAGCTACCCCCCCCCTAATTTTGCCACGGAAAACTTAATGACAAGTATAATCCTAGTGTGGGAAATGCAGCAGCTACCGGTAAATGTCAAACGTAAAAATAGATACCAATAAAAGTAAAATTGAGACATCAGTAGGTTGTGTTATTGAATATCCATATCGAATCGGGTGCTCCATAAAGTTTGATGGGCCCCATAAGATGCTCCATAAAGATATTTGCCCCATATAGTGCTGCACAAACGTTGATTATGGCCCCATAGATGCTCCATACAGACACTTGCCCCATTTGCTGTTGTTGCGATAAAAAAAAAAAAAAATCACATACTCACCTCCCCGTCCCTCAGGCCCCCGATACTTTCAATATTCACCTGACTTCGTTCCGGCGCCGCTCCATCTTCAGCGTCTTCTGCACTGACGTTCAGGTAGAGGGTGCGCACTAACCACGTCACCGCGCCCTCTGACCTGAGCATCACTGCTGAAGATGGAGCGGCACCAGAACGAGGAGCAGGTGAAAATCGCGCAGCGCTCCCCCTCCCCATTATACTCGCCTGCTCCTGGCACTGTGCAGTCCCTGCTTCCCCGGCATCACAGCTTCTTCCTGCACTGAGCGGTCACAGTTACCGCTCATTACAGTAATGAATATGCAGCTCCACCCCTATGGGAGATGGAGCCGCATATTCATGCTGTAATGAGCGGTACCATGTGACTGCTCAGTACAGGAAGAAGCTGGGGAGCCAGGGACCGCGCCAGAAGCAGGTGAGTAAAATTAGACAGCCCTCGCTCCCCCTCCCCTGCCAACCCCTGGGTATGACTCAAGTACAGGTCCTTCTCAAAAAAGTAGCATATAGTGTCAAATTTCATTATTTACCATAATGTAATGATTACAATTAAACTTTCATATATTATAGATTCATTATCCATCAACTGAAATTTGTCAGGTCTTTTATTGTTTTAATACTGATGATTTTGGCATACAACTCCTGATAACCCAAAAAACCTGTCTCAATAAATTAGCATATTTCACCCATCCAATCAAATAAAAGTGTTTTTTAATAACAAACAAAAAAACCAACAAATAATAATGTTCAGTTATGCACTCAATACTTGGTCGGGAATCCTTTGGCAGAAATGACTGCTTCAATGCGGCGTGGCATGGAGGCAATCAGCCTGTGACACTGCTGAGATGTTATGGAGGCCCAGGATGCTTCAATAGCGGCCTTAAGCTCATCCAGAGTGTTGGGTCTTGCGTCTCTCAACTTTCTCTTCACAATATCCCACAGATTCTCTATGGGGTTCAGGTCAGGAGAGTTGGCAGGCCAATTGAGCACAGTGATACCATGGTCAGTAAACCATTTACCAGTGGTTTTGGCACTGTGAGCAGGTGCCAGGTCGTGCTGAAATACCGGATTACTCACCGGTAATGCTCTTTTATAGAGCCCACGACAGCACCCACGAGAGGGGATCCGCCCCTAGGAACAGGAAACCTACAGAGAGATAAAAGGGGCGGCCCCCCCTCGCTCCTCAGTTGTTTTACAGAGAATAGGAGGAACCGCCGCCAGGTTTTTTAGTTAATAGGTTCAGGTATATATACATATTTACAACCTTATACTATATCTTTCTAATATTTACACCTCACCAACAAGGCACCACGTGCAACTATACAAAGAAAAGGGAGGGATGTGAATGGGTGCTGTCGTGGGCTCTATAAAAGAGCATTACCGGTGAGTAATCCGGTATTTTCCATTCGCCACGACAGCACCCACGAGAGAATTTCAGAGACTATAAATTGGGTGGGTTAACTGAGTCAAGAACCGAAACCCCAAAGGTAAGATCAGAAGCCGCGGATAGGTCTAATCTATAGTGCCTATAGAAGGTACCCGGTGAAGCCCAAGTTGCGGCCTTACATATAAGCTCTATTGGCACGTTCGCCCTTTCCGCCCAGGAAGTTGATACGGCCCTTGTGGAATGAGCCCCCACATGCATCGGAGGATCTCTTCCTTTGGCTCTGTAAGCCAAGGTTATGGCTTCTCTGATCCAACGAGACAACGTCCCCTTCGTGACTCTGGATCCTTTGGTTTTACCCTGAAAAGACACAAACAGGGCCCTACTCTTCCTCCAGTCCCTAGTTCTCTCTAAATAGGCTAGAATAGTCCTCTTAACATCTAGGGTATGAAGTCTTACTTCCTCTGGAGATGAGTGGTCCTTATAAAAGGTAGGTAATAGGATCTCTTGGGATCTATGAAAACTAGAGGCCACCTTAGGTAGGTAACATGGGTCTGTTTTCAAAACTATTCTATCAGGTGCTATAGATAAGTATGGAGGATCGATTGACAACGCCTGCAGATCACTCACTCTTCTAGCTGACACCAAAGCTACCAACAATATTGCTTTTAATGAAATGTTCTTTAATGAGGCTGCATGAATAGGCTCAAATGGGCTTTGTGTCAATGCATCCAAGACCAAAGCTAGATCCCACTGGGGCACCTGTGGAATATTTATTGGCTTCGACCGTTCACATGCGGATATAAAACGGGCTATCCATCTATCACCTGCGATATCATAACTGAAGAGAGCTCCTAACGCTGAAACCTGAACTTTCAAAGTATTAACTGAAAGTCCCAATTCTAGTCCTTTTTGTAAAAACTCTAGTATTGAAAATATAGGCACCTCTGAAGAAATTTGTGTAGTGTGAAACTGAAGAAATTTTTTCCAGACTCTAACATAAATTTTGGTGGTAGAAGGCTTTCTACTTTTCATAAGGGTATCTATTAAACCACTAGAAAACCCTCTCCTGCTTAGTAATTGCCTCTCAAATTCCAGGCAGTTAAGTTCATGCCCTTCACTTGAGGATGGAAAAACGGACCTTGAGACAGCATGTTGTCGGCCAGAGGCAGAATCCGCGGATCTGTCACCGACATGGCTCTGAGCCATGAAAACCATGGCCTCTTGGACCAAAAGGGGGCTATTAGCAGAACCCTTGCCCCTTCCTCTCTTATCTTCCTTATCACCGTGGGCAATAGATTCCATGGGGGAAATGCGTATGCCAGGTCGAATGTCCATGGTACCTGAAGGGCATCTAATATATCTGGATTGTCCAGCCTGCACAGGGAGGCAAACATCCTGACCTGTCGATTGGATCTTGTTGAGAACAAGTCTATTTGAGGCATGCCCCATCGAGTTGTTATCATTCTGAAAATCTTCCTGTTGAGCATCCATTCCCCCTGATGAAGAGTATGACGACTGAGAAAATCGGCCTGAAAGTTGTCTATAATAATATAATAATAATAATAATTTTTATTTATATAGCGCCAACATATTCCGCAGCGCTTTACAAATTATAGAGGGGACTTGTACATACAATAGACATTACAGCATAACAGAAATACAGTTCAAAACAGATACCAAGAGGAGTGAGGGCCCTGCTCGTAAGCTTACAAACTATGAGGAAAAGGGGAGACACGAGAGGTGGATGGTAACAATTGCTATGTCTACCCCTCTTATGTGTACCGCTGACAAGGATAACAGATGACCTTCGGCTAGCCTTATGATGTCTGACGCCACCTCCATAATAGTGTCTGACCTTGTACCTCCTTGAAGGTTTAGATAGGCCACCGCAGAGGTGTTGTCGGAGAGGACCCTTGTGTGAGAGCCTCACAGCTGAGGAAGAAAGTGGAGCAGGGAATAATATACAGCCCTCAACTCTTTTACATTAGAAGAATTACTATCCTCCGATCTGGACCAGAGACCCTGGACCATCTGATCCCGAAAATGTGCTCCCCAACCATCAGGACTAGCATCTGTGGTAACTATATTTGAAGGAGTGATTACCCACAGGACTCCTCTTGACAGATTTCCCCAATCTAACCCCCAGGTGAGGGAGTGTACTACTTCTGACGGAAGAAAAACAATCTGATCTAGACATCCCTGATTTTCAATATTTTTCTGTAATATAAATCTCTGCAGCTGCCTCGTATGAAACTGTGCCCACTCAACTGCAGGAATACAAGAAGTTAAAGACCCCAGCAACGACATGGCACTTCTCAAAGTCATACTACGCCTATTGATTGCTAAGTTTACTTTATCAATTATGGAGGTCTTTTTGCTATCTGGCAGGCAACATATTTGTTCAACTGAATCTAAAAGGAGGCCAAGGAATTTCTGACATGTAACTGGCCGGAGTCTGGATTTCTCCCAATTAATAATCCAACCAAGAGATTGCAATGAAAAAACTACCTCTTCCAATCTCTGCTCACACTGTAGGGAGTCCTTTCCTACTATTAGTAGATCATCTAGATACGGGATGACTAGTGTGTCCTTTAACCGCAAAAAAGACATTACTTCCAACAACAATTTCGTGAACACCCTCGGAGCCATAGATAAGCCAAAGGGCATTGCCCTATACTGCAGATGACAAACCTGACCATCTATTACAACTGCCACTCTAAGAAACTGCTGGTGTAACCGGTGTATAGGCAGATGGTAGTAAGCATCCTTAAGATCCAGTACCACCATGTAACAATTAGGAAATAAATTTTTAATGGCTGACCGAATGGACTCCATTTTAAAGGCTTTAGGTCTTATGAAGGTGTTCAATTTTCTCAAATTAAATATAGTCCTAAAGGACCCATCAGGCTTAGTTATCAGAAATAAGGGAGAGTAAAAGCCCTTTCCTATTTCAGATGGTGGAACTTTTATTAATACTTGTTTGGACAAAAGAGATTTGATTTCAGTTTCCAGTGCTTCTTGCTGCAGCCTGGATTTTAGGGATGTAAGAAGAAAAGAATCCGGATGAGGTCTAAGGTGAGACCTGACGAAATTAAATTTAAGGCCCATGTATTGGCCGTTATCTCCTTCCATTGTCTTACAAATTGCAGCAATCTACCGCCCACCGGTGGAATAGGGTTCACGGAACTTATCCGCTGGTTTGAAGGGGCGCTTGTTGAACAAATTGCCCTTCTGCCTGAACTCCCTGTTACTCCAGTGGTCTTTAAAGCCTCCTTTCCTTCCAAATGGTGGCTTCCTGAACGCCCTTCTGTAGGAAGGAATAAAGGGATTAGGAAACCCCTTCTTCCTTTCGCCCGCCTTAGTAAGAATGTCATCCAGTACAGCTCCAAAGAGGTACTCACCCTGGCAGGGAATGGCACACAACTTAGCTCTGGATTGGGTGTCTCCCTTCCAGTTTTTTAGCCACAATGCTCGACGGGCCGTATTCGAGAGATTAGCTGATCTCGCTGCCAGACGGAGAGAGTCTATTGAGGCATCAGATATGAATGCCGCAGCCCCCTTGATCAATGGAATGGAGGCTCGCAACTTCTCTCTGGACACACCACTTCTGATGTTCTGATCCAGTTGCTCTAGCCAGACCAACATGGATCTACTAGTACAAGTAGCGGAGATTGCAGGTTTAAATGCAGTCACACAGGCTTCCCATGATTTTTTGAGAAGTGCATCAGCTTTCCTGTCCATCGGGTCGGACAAAGAACCCGCATCCTCTACTGGTAAAGCGGAACGGCGAGCGGTAGATGCCACAGCCGCATCAACCTTCGGTACCTTAGCCTAGGTGGCCAAGTCCTCGTCATCAAAGGGGTAGCGTCTCTTACAGGACACTGGCACAAACCCCTTTTGACCCTTACTCCATTCTTTCTTGACCAGGTCCTTTATAGCCTGGTTTACTGGAAACACATGGCCCTTTCGCTGAGACAGACCCGCGAACATTACTTCCTGCTGAGTTTGAGGCTCTTTTAATTCAGAAACCCCCATAGTACTCCTTACGGATTTAACGAAGTTATTTATGCCATCAGTGGGAAAGCAGACATAGTCATCTTCATCTGATGAACCTGATAACTGAGAGACATCTGACTCGACCTCCCCACTTTCCGCCGACGTGTCAGCCCTAGGTGAGTATGCTCTACTAACTCTCCTCTCCACATTAACAGACGGACCGCCTCGCAAACTCTGAAGCTCCTCTCGAATCATAAGACGTATCTCATCCATCTTAACGGACTCTTCCTGCCGCAGGGTGTTATCTATACAGGCTTGGCACAATTTTTTGCTATAAGCATCAGGCAAGGGCTCAGTACATATTGCACACTGCACGTGCTTGGTCTTCCCAGTCCTCTTCCCCTACAAACATATAAGGAGAGGACACCGACATAAGCTTTCATGAAGCTAAGTAAACACTCACCCCGAAGTATCTGTATATACCGGGTCTCGGCTCTTTTGTTCAGCCTGGGGTGTGCCACGGGACGACCTCCTCCCTGACTTGTCAGTGGAGTCGCTCACTTTTGCACCGCTTCTCTTCTTGCCATTCTCACTGGGTACAATTAACTCCTCCATAGGGCGTTCAGAAATCTCCTCATGAGACGACATGTTGTCTCCCTTTCAGACGCACCCCCTACACAGCTGAGCTGTAATTTATAGCGCTAGTCTAACACACCTCCCCCCCTTCTCTTTTTTTTTTTTTTTTTGTGCCGTAGTGTAGCCCAGGGGGGAGGATCGTCTCACAAGCTTCAACATGGCGGCGACCCCGGAAGTGAAAGCGCGACCTCGGAGCCGAGGGAGCGCCGCCGCAGTGCGCATGCGCCGGCGTCCCCGCAGCTCGCCGGCCGCCGCCCCCGGAAGTTTCCGTGCCTTTAGGAACCAGGAAGCGCCGCTGTACTGTACCTGCGCCGGCGTCCCCGCCGTTTACCGGTCGTCTCCACCGCCTTTCAGGACACGGAGCGCCGACTGCTGCCTCAGCCTAAGGTACCTCCTTGGTCACAAAACTCCAACAATGTCCCAGCAGGAACACTGTTGCTCCACGCTGCAGCAGATGAGGGGGGAACCAACAGGAACCCCCGACTCTGTCCATCCGTCCTGGAGCCCCTGTCTCTCAGCAGAGACGGACAGGCGGCATTCAGGCGGACTTCTCCTCTTCTGACATCCAGAGAGTCTTCTCTGTGGGTTCCCTTCTAGGAACAGGAAACCAACGAGGAGCGAGGGGGGGCCGCCCCTTTTATCTCTCTGTAGGTTTCCTGTTCCTAGGGGCGGATCCCCTCTCGTGGGTGCTGTCGTGGCGAATGGAAAAAATGAAATCTTCATCTCCATAAAGCATTTCAGCCGATGGAAGCATGAAGTGCTCCAAAATCTCCTGATAGCTAGCTGCATTGACCCTGCCCTTGATGAAACACAGTGGACCAACACCAGCAGCTGACATGGCACCCCACACCATCACTGACTGTGGGTACTTGACACTGGAAAAGTGGCTTTACCTGGGGAATGCGGCACCTGTAGCCCATTTCCTGCACACGCCTGTGCACGGTGGCTCTGGATGTTTCCACACCAGACTCAGTCCACTGCTTCCTCAGGTTCCCCAAGGTCTGGAATCGGTCCTTCTCCACAATCTTCCTCAGGGTCCGGTCTCCTCTTCTCGTTGTACAGCGTTTTCTGCCACATTGTTTCCTTCCAACAGACTTACCATTGAGGTGCCTTGATACAGCACTCTGGGAACAGCCTATTTGTTGAGAAATTTCTTTCTGGGTCTTACCCTCTTGCTTGAGGGTGTCAATGATGGCCTTCTTGACATCTGTCAGGTCGCTAGTCTTACCCATGATGGGGGTTTTGAGTAATGAACCAGGCAGGGAGTTTATAAAAGCCTCAGGTATCTTTTGCATGTGTTTAGAGTTAATTAGTTGATTCAGAAGATTAGGGTAATAGGTCGTTTAGAGAACCTTTTCTTGATATGCTAATTTATTGAGACAGGTTTTTTGGGTTATCAGGAGTTGTATGCCAAAATCATCAGTATTAAAACAATAAAAGACCTGACAAATTTCAGTTGGTGGATAATGAATCTATAATATATGAAAGTTTAATTGTAATCATTACATTATGGTAAATAATGAAATTTAACACTATATGCTAATTTTTTGAGAAGGACCTGTATAAGCCGAGAGGGGGACTTTCAGCCCCAAAAAATGGACTGAAAATCTCGGCTTATACTTGAGTATATACGGTAACTTCTTTTTTTGTTTTGTAGTATTATGCACCAAATTCTAAAAAAAAAAAGTGGCACATGTTAACTGATAACGGTAGTTTTGTGCAAAGTCAAATATACTCTATTCCAGTCTTAACTATTTTGTGCCTTTTGAGAGAAAAAAAAATGACACAATCCTTTAAAGAAAAAAAAAGTTGCATGTTAGGCTGCCGTCACACTAGCAGTATTTGGTCAGTATTTTACATCAGTATTTGTAAGCCAAAACCAGGAGTGGAACAAATAGAGGAAAAGTCCAATAGAAACATATGCACCACTATGCATGTGAAAAAAAAAAAGCTGTGCACATGGTGCAGAAAAATCTGCGCAGAAACACTGCAGATTTGAAAGAAGTGCATGTCACTTCTTTTGTGCAGTTGTGCAGCGTTTCTGCACCCTCCATAATAGAAATCCATTGGTAAAAAAAACGCATCTGCGGATTCTGCCAGGAGATGCAGATTTACTGCAGATTTTATGCAGAAAATTCTGCACCAAATCTGCATCGTGTGCACACTGCCTTAGTCTTCAGCTGTGCAAATCTAAAGTTAGACAGGTCAGACTCCACTAGGGTACTAGAATGCAACTTTTTGAAGAGTCGCTAGTGAAAAACCACGGCTGCATTGTGAACCAAAAAGGGAAACTAGGTGAAGAACACTTAATAAAAGGGCTCAATTTAAATAACGTATAAAGAGCAGACATAGAAGTCTCAGACATATTGCTCTCCAGAAATAAGGTGCTAAGGCAAGGAGGGATTGAGGCCTATGAGACCAGATTTAAAGGGCTGTAATGTGGCTTTAAGACCCAGACTCCCACTCGGCAATAACTACCTGATGTAATCCAGGCTTTGTGGCTATAGTTGGGCATCACATCGCTCAATGTGGCCTTACTGTGACCTAAATTAGCGACAGAAATGGTGGCCATGTGATGGTGGCCTGATGTGATTATACACTGCCCCTTACACATAGTTACCAGTAGATGGCGCTATAAACCCTTCCTTCTGGAGATTCGCTAGTGTGAAATGAAGACACATCCTGGTGCCACCGATTTGGGTATGTCACCTGTGTAAGGCTGGGACATAAAACAATATTGTAACAAAGAATACCACTGATGGAAATGTGGGAAAAAATTAAATTCATTACCAGGCCCGCTATACCATGAAATCGGGGAGGTCAAATGAGACTGATGAAGAGAAGGCTGCACACCCCGTCTGTCACTACCATGATAAATGCTGAATTCTTGGGTTTTGTTCCCCACGGCAGCAACTTTTAGGCTGCATTCACACAAATGCATTTGTGATGTATTTTTGCTGTAATGTTTCCACTGCTATTTTACATTTTCTGAATATCTTGTAAAAAACAAACAAAACAAAGCACATCCTCAGTGAGGCATGGGTGTAACCAAGCAGAAGCTGCCGCGCTCACCCTGCAGATAGATGGCCATAGCTTCCAAGCAAGAACGTGTTCACATTAGGATGGGGGACTAATGCAGCATTTCAACAAGCAATCAGTAGTGATTAGCACAAGTGCTCGTTACTCAAGTTTGCCTAGGGTGCTGGGGTGACATGTTTGCATCCCCACATGTCTCACGGCTGTCAGGGTATGTGCCAATGTCAGAAACTGCTGTGTACTTGTGCCGCAGCCAGATGTTACAGCATAGTGGAGGAGATTTCTAAAGATCCCATGTCTACTATGCATCCATATAAATGTGTAAGACATGGCACAGCTCTGAAGGTGCTCAAAAACAGGTTCCCACACCAGAATATTGAATGCACACGTGCAGGGTTCTATTGGGTCCCATCAAGAGAATGCATCAGAGGTGGCCAATGATATGAGTCTTGTCACAGATCTCTGGGCCTCTGGGGATCTGGTTCAGTGAGTAGAAAAGGACGGCTCTATATATTAGGCTGCCATTAGGGCCCTAAACAAGCGGTGGATACCGTGTTTGGTACAGCACGAGACACCCACCACCACCGATGGTGCTTACATTCTACTGGTCCTAAACATGGCAGTCTATCTAATATATATAGAGCCGTCCTTTTCTGACAAGACTCATGTCATTGGCCAACATTCTCTTGATAGGACCAACCCTGCATTCAATATTCGTACAACTCTTTGCACATCTTTAGTGCCTTATGGACTCAGACACCTCAATAAGCAGTTGGTGTACTGAAGAGGGTCAACTGTTTGACAGAAACGTTTATATACCAGAGACTGCAAATAAAAAATTCATCTATAAAACGACTTTATTCCTATGCATCCATAGTCACCTGCGGACACTGACATGCGGCGCGTCTCTCCAGATCTCAGCATGTCAATATTTCTTGTGGAGACGTGAGCCTCCGCAAGATAAATGTCACCTGTACAATGCAGTGGACGCAGTGGCTGAACACATGGGAATCACCTGCGCTCAATAACCGACATGTACTGTGTATAAAGCACTGAATGATCCTGATCGTGGGCACCCGGCCTTACCCACAAAACATGCCGGGATTGTCCATGAACGTCAGTGGCTGTCCAACAGCCGCAAAACATGCAAGGACTCGAACATGTCACCCAAGCACCCGCAATACTCAGTGCACACCCGAGGAACGGGCACTTGTGCTAATCAGTAGGAATACTCTGCCCCATGTATCTGCTTGTATAAACAGGCCAGTGCTCATTGGCCATTTATCGGCAGCACATCACCTTGTGTGAACACCCTGCGATACTGTATGAAGGCTGCCTCCATCACTGATCATTGCTGGTACACGGGTCCCCAACACCTTCCATACGGTCGACCAGCACTTCTTAGGCTGCCATCACACTATCAGGATTTGGTCAGTATTTTACATCAGTATTTGTAAGCCAAAACCAGGAGTGGAACAAATAGAGGAAAAGTATAACAGAAACATGTGCACCACTTCTGCATTTATCACCCACTCCTGGTTTTGGCTTAGGCTACGTTCACATTTGCGCTGTGCGATGTTGCGTCGGAGACGCAACGCACGACGCAAACAAAAACGCAACAAAATGCACGCTAAAACGCAGCGTTTCGCGATGCATGCGTCCTTTTTTGCCAAATTTTGTACGCAAAAAAAATGCAACTTGCTGCGTCCTCTGCGCCCTACGCTTGCAGCAAAAAAACCACATGCGTCGCAAAACACAGCACAACGCATGTCCATGCGCCCCCCCCATGTTAAATATAGGGGCGCATGACGCATGCGTCGCCGCAGCTGCGCCCGGCACAGCCCCACAAAACGCTAATGTGAACGTACCCTTACAAGCACTAATGTAAAATACTGATAGTGTGACGGCAGCCTTAAGGTGTATGGACATGCCAAATGCACCACAGGGACTTTTCTTGCTGCGTCTTCTCTCCCTTGAGGGCACAGATGAGGGATGGTTGGCCACTGAAATCGGTGGCTTTCACAACCTCATGGTACAACCTGATGTGCCAATTTCTACCAGCCAATGCACCGCAGAGGGCGCAAGTCGCATACATACACATTGTTCTTTCTATCAGGCTCCCGTGTACACAGGACAATGACAGTGGTGGCCAGGATGACCTCTGAGGCACTGGTTTTTCACATGGTGGCTCAGTGGATAGCACTGCAGCCTTGCAGCGCTGGGGTCCTGAGTTCTAATCCCACCAAGGACAACATCTGTAAGGAGTTTGTATGTTCTCCCAGTGTTTGCGTGGGTTTCCTCCGGGTTCTCCGGTTTCCTACCACACTCCAAAGACATACTGATAGGGAATTCAGATTGTGAGCCCCAGTGGGGGACAGTGATGATAATGTGTGCAAAACTGTAAAGCGCTGCGGATTTAATGGTGCTATATAAGTGAGTATAATAATAATACCACATGCGATCACCCAAGAGATAAGCGGTTTGCTCTTTTGTCAGCTTATCACCAGCAGATTACTGCACACCACACATAGGTGATGGAGATAGCAGCAGTGCAGTCCTGGAGCCCGGCAGAGAGCTATGCCTAGCATGCATCACCCGCAGCATCACGGGAGTTGTAGTTCCCACCAGCTGGAGACCACTGGGTGCAGACCCGTAAGCACTATGCTATGATGCCCATTCTCTGACCCGGTCTCCCCTAGCACTATCTGGCCCTGCACCGCACTCACACTGTAAGGCTCGCTTTACGGTCACTGACCTCACCCTCCAGTACTTGCATCGAACCTACCTGCCTGGGTGTACCAACATGGCTGCACCAGGCGGAAATGACGCACTTTCCGGGACGGAAGACGATAGCGCACGGCGGGGCGTGTCCAGCCATCATTCGCCATTCCTGAGGGTGGGAGTTGTAAGAGCGGGGAACCGAACCGGCAGCGGTAAGTGTTCTGTTCACATGGGTGCGGCTGCTCAACGCGGCGGTGACAGCTGACTGAGAGCTCCCTGAGCCGGGATGGTGGAGTGTCACCGGGTCCTCCCACATGATATATGCGAACAGTACCGGTGTCACCGCCACTGCTGGCGGCATCCTGCCCCAGTACCGCTCTTCTACCGATATACCCATACACTGCATTATACACCCTACATACGCTATATTATACACCCTATATACGAATACACCCTGCATTATACACCCTATATGCGGATACACCCTGCATTATACACCCTATATGCGCATACACCCTGCATCATACACCCTATATACAGATACACCCTGCATCATACACCCTATATACAGATACACCCTGCATCATACACCCTATATACAGATACACCCTGTATCATACACCCTATATACGAATACACCCTGCATTATACACCCTATATACAGAAACACCCTGCATCATACACCCTATATACAGATACACCCTGTATCATACACCCTATATACAGATACACCCTGCATCATACACCCTATATACGAATACACCCTGCATTATACACCCTATATACAGATACACCCTGCATCATACACCCTATATACAGATACACCCTGCATTATACACCCTATATGCGGATACACCCTGCATTATACACCCTATATGCGGATACACCCTGCATTATACACCCTATATACGGATACACTCTGCATTATACACCCTATATGCGGATACACCCTGTATTATACACCCTATATGCGCATACACCCTGCATCATACACCCTATATACGGATACACCCTGCATTATACACCCTATATGCGCATACACCCTGCATCATACACCCTATATACAGATACACCCTGCATTATACACCCTATATACGGATACACCCTGCATCATACACCCTATATACAGATACACCCTGCATCATACACCCTATATACAGATACACCCTGTATCATACACCCTATATACGGATACACTCTGCATTATACACCCTATATGCGGATACACCCTGCATTATACACCCTATATACGGATACACCCTGCATCATACACCCTATATACGGATACACCCTGCATTATACACCCTATATACAGATACACCCTGCATTATACACCCTATATGCGGATACACCCTGCATCATACACCCTATATACGGATACACCCTGCATCATACACCCTATATACGGATACACCCTGCATTATACACCCTATATACAGATACACCCTGCATCATACACCCTATATACGGATACACCCTGCATCATACACCCTATATACAGATACACCCTGCATCATACACCCTATATACAGATACACCCTGCATTATACACCCTATATACAGATACACCCTGTATCATACACCCTATATGCGGATACACCCTGCATCATACACCCTATATACAGATACACCCTGCATTATACACCCTATATGCGGATACACCCTGCATTATACACCCTATATGCGGATACACCCTGCATCATACACCCTATATACAGATACACCCTGCATTATACACCCTACATACGCTATATTATACACCCTATATACGAATACACCCTGCATTATACACCCTATATGCGGATACACCCTGCATCATACACCCTATATACAGATACACCCTGCATTATACACCCTATATGCGGATACACCCTGTATTATACACCCTATATGCGGATACACCCTGCATCATACACCCTATATACAGATACACCCTGCATTATACACCCTATATGCGGATACACCCTGCATTATACACCCTATATGCGGATACACCCTGCATTATACACCCTATATGCGGATACACCCTGCATTATACACCCTATATACGGATACACCCTGCATTATACACCCTATATATGGATACACCCTGCATTATACACCCTATATACGGATACACCCTGCATTATACACCGTATATACGGATACACCCTGCATTATACACCCCATATACGGATACACCCTGCATTATACACCCTATATACGGATACACCCTGCATTATACACCCTATATACGGATACACCCTGCATTATACACCCTATATATGGATACACCCTGCATTGTACACCCTATATACGGATACACCCTGCATTATACACCCTATATATGGATACACCCTGCATTGTACACCCTATATACGGATACACCCTGCATTATACACCCTATATACGGATACACCCTGCATTATACACCCTATATTCGTATACACCCTGCATTATACACCCTATATATGGATACACCCTGCATTATACACCCTATATACGGATACACCCTGCATTATACACCCTATATACGGATACACCCTGCATTATACACCCTGCATTATACACCCTGCATTATACACCCTATATACGGATACACCATGCATTATACACCCTATATACAGATACACCCTGCATTATATACCCTATATACGGATACACCCTGCATTATACACCCTATATACGGATATAACCTGCATTGTACACCCTATATACAGATACACCCTAAATACAGATACACGCTGCATTATACACCCTATATACGCTATATTATATACCCTATATAGGGATACACCCTGCATTATACACCCTATATACGGATATAACCTGCATTATACACCCTATATACAGATACACCCTGTATTATACACCCTATATACGCATACACCCTGCATTATACACCCTATATACGGATATAACCTGCATTATACACCCTATATACGGATATAATCTGCATTATATACCCTATATACGGATACAACCTGCATTATACACCATATATACAGATACACCCTGCATTATACACCCTATATACAGATACACCCTGCATTATACACCCTATATACTGATACACCCTGCATTATACACCCTATATACGGATATAACCTGCATTGTACACCCTATATACAGATACACCCTAAATACAGATACACGCTGCATTATACACCCTATATATGGATACACCCTGCATTATACACCCTATATATGGATACACCCTGCATTATACACCCTATATATGGATACACCCTGCATTATACACCCTATATACGGATACACCCTGCATTATACACCCTATATTCGGATACACCCTGCATTATACACCCTATATATGGATACACCCTGCATTATACACCCTATATATGGATACACCCTGCATTATACACCCTATATACGGATACACCCTGCATTATACACCCTGCATTATACACCCTATATACGGATACACCATGCATTATACACCCTATATACAGATACACCCTGCATTATATACCCTATATACGGATACACCCTGCATTATACACCCTATATACGGATATAACCTGCATTGTACACCCTATATACAGATACACCCTAAATACAGATACACGCTGCATTATACACCCTATATACGCTATATTATATACCCTATATAGGGATACACCCTGCATTATACACCCTATATACGGATATAACCTGCATTATACACCCTATATACAGATACACCCTGTATTATACACCCTATATACGCATACACCCTGCATTATACACCCTATATTCGGATATAACCTGCATTATACACCCTATATACGGATATAACCTGCATTATATACCCTATATACGGATACAACCTGCATTATACACCATATATACGGATACACCCTGCATTATACACCCTATATACAGATACACCCTGCATTATACACCCTATATACGGATACACCCTGCATTATACACCCTATATACGGATATAACCTGCATTATACACCCTATATACAGATACACCCTGCATTATACACCCTATATACAGATACACCCTGCATTATACACCCTATATACGGATACACCCTGCATTATACACCCTATATACGGATATAACCTGCATTATACACCCTATATGCGGATACACCCTGCATTATACACCCTGCATTATACACCCTATATACGGATACACCCTGCATTATACACCCTATATGCGGATACACCCTGCATTATACACCCTATATACGGATACACCCTGCATTATACACCCTATATACGGATACACCCTGCATTATACACCCTATATACGGATACACCCTGCATTATACACCCTATATACGGATACACCCTGCATTATACACCCTATATACAGATACACCCTGCATTATACACCCTATATACGGATACACCCTGCATTATACACCCTATATACGGATATAACCTGCATTATACACCCTATATACAGATACACCCTAAATACAGATACACGCTGCATTATACACCCTATATACGCTATATTATATACCCTATATAGGGATACACCCTGCATTATACACCCTATATACGGATATAACCTGCATTATACACCCTATATACAGATACACCCTGTATTATACACCCTATATACGAATACACCCTGCATTATACACCCTATATACGGATATAACCTGCATTATACACCCTATATACGGATACACCCTGCATTATACACCCTATATACAGATAAATCCTGCATTATACACCCTATATACGGATACACCCTCTATTATACACCCTATATACGGATATACCCTGCATTATACACCCTATACACCGTATCAATAGACAACCTTGGCATAATAACACCACTAAAAAGCTCCGGCAAGTGTCCAGGGTTGCGGAGCGGCGTTGGAAGAAAACACACTCGCAAGACGACTTCACTGCATTCAAACAGGCAACACTCGCTTTTAAATCTGCTCTCACCTCTGCTAAACAGGTCTACTTCACAACCCTGGTATCTTCCCTATCCTACAACCCCAAACAGTTATTCAAAACCTTTAACTCCCTCCTCCGCCCCCTCCTACCTCCCTCATCTCTGCTGAGGACTTTGCCACACACTTTAAAAATAAGATCGACCAGACAAGGCAAGTCTTCATTGTCCAACCACCACAACCCCTTTGTATACCAGACCAATGCCCAAACCCCATAACCTCCCTATCCAACATCACTGAAGGGGGGCTTAATTGTCTCCTCTCCAAATCGCACCTCACCACCTGTGCGCTCGACCCCATCCCACCTCCTCCCCAACCTCCCCACCACACTTATCCCATCCCTAACCCACCTCTTCAACCTATAACTTCTGGCACCTTCCCTTCTGCTTTCAAACATGCCACAATCACGCCTATTCTTAAAAAGCCAACCCTCGATTCAACTGCTATGTCCAGCTATCGCCCAATATCACTGCTCCCATTCGCTTCCAAACTCCTGGAGCAGCACGTCCACTCTGAACTTTCCTCCCACCTCTCATCTAACTTGCTCTTTGACCATCTACAATCTGGTTTCCGCCCCCATCACTCAACTGAGACAGCCCTGACCAAAATCACTAACGACCTACTTACTACGAAAGCTAATGGACAATACTCTGTACTCCTCCTTCTAGACCTGACCTCTGCTTTTGACACGGTTGACCACTGCCTCCTATTACAGATCCTCTCCTCCTTTGGCATAAAAGACCTTGCCCTATCCTGGATCTCCTCGTACCTTTCCAACCGCACATTCAGCGTTTCCCACTCCCACACTACCTCCTCATCCCACCCTCTCTCTGTTGGAGTCCCCCAAGGCTCTGTTCTAGGACCCCTACTCTTCTCAATCTATACACTTGGCCTGGGACAACTCATAAAGTCCCATGGATTCCAGTACCACCTCTATGCTGATGACACTCAGATCTACCTGTCCAGAATCCCAGAGTGTCTATCAGCCATGTCCTCCTTCTCCTCTTACTTCCTCAAACTCAATGTGGACAAATCTGAACTCACCATCTTTCCTCCATCCCATAGATCTTCCTTACCTGACCTATCTATCGCAATCAATGACATCATGCTTTCCCCCGTACCGGAAGTCCGCTGCCTCGGAGTAACCTTTGACTCTGCCCTGTCTTTCAAACCGCACATCCAAGCTCTGTCCACCTCCTGTCGCCTCCAGCTAAAAAATATCTCCAGGATCCGTCCTTTCTTCAACCTTCAATCTACTAAAATGCTTGTGCACGCCCTCATCAACTCCCGCCTAGACTAATGCAACATCCTTTTCTGTGGCCTCCCTGCTAACACCCTTGCACCTCTCCAGTCCATCCTTAACTCTGCTGCCCGACTAATCCATCTCTCTCCTCGCTACTCCTCCGCTTCCCCCCCCCCTCTACAAATCCCTCCACTGGCTCCCATTCCCTCAGCGTATCCAGTTCAAATTACTAATGCTGACCTACAAAGCCATCCATAACTTGTCTCCTCCATATATCTCTGAACTAATCTCCCGATATCTTCCGTCACGTGATCTCCGGTCCTCCCAAGACCTCCTTCTCTCCTCCACACTTATTCGCTCCTCATCCAATCGCCTCCAAGACTTCTCCCAAATATCCCCCATCCTCTGGAATTCTCTGCCCCAACACGTCAGACTATCAAACACATTCAGATCCTTCAGATGGAACCTGAAAACCCATCTCTTCAGGAAAGCCTACAGCCTGCACTGACCCCGCTGCCGCCTCATCACTACCAAAGCTACCGCCTCACCAACACCGGAGCTCCTGCAACCCTCGACCTATTGTCTCCATCCCCACCATCCTGTAGAATGTAAGCCCGCAAGGGCAGGGTCCTCGCCCCTCTGTATCAGTCCGTCATTGTTAGTTTGTTTACTGTAAGTGATACATGTAATTTGTATGTAACCCCTTCTCATGTACAGCACCATGGAATCAATGGTGCTATATAAATAATAATAATATATACGGATATACCCTGCATTATACACCCTATATACAGATATACGCTGTATCAGACACCCTATGTACAGATACACCCTATATACGGATACACGCTGTATCAGACACCCTATATACAGATGCACCCTGCATTATACATCCTATATACGGATACACGCTGTATCATACACCCTATATACATATATACTGCATTATACACCCTATATACGGATACACCCTGTATCATACACCCTATATACAGATACACGCTGTTATACACCCTATATACGGATATATGCTGTATTATACACCCTATATACATATACACTGCCTTATACACCCTATATACGGATATACGCTGTATCAGACACCCTTTATACAGATACACCCTGCATTATACACCCTATATACGGATACACTGCATTATACACCCTATATACGGATACACGCTGTATCAGACACCCTATACTCGGATACACCCTGTATCATACACCCTATATACGGATACACCCTGCATCATACACCCTATATACGGATACACTTTGTATCATACACCCTATATACGGATACACCCTATATACGGATACATGCTGTATCGTACACCCTATACACGGGTACACCCTATATACGGATACACCCTGTATCATACACCCTATATACGAATACACCCTGTATCATACACCCTATATACGGATACACCCTGTATCATACACCCTATATACGGATACACCCTGTATCATACACCCTATATACGGATACACCCTGTATCATACACCCTATATACGGATACACCCTGTATCATACACCCTATATACGGATACACCCTGTATCATACACCCTATATACGGATACACCCTGTATCATACACCCTATATACGGATACACCCTGTATTATACACCCTATATACGGATACATCCTGTATCATACACCCTATATACGGATACATCCTGTATCATACACCCTATATACGGATACACCCTGTTTCATACACCCTATATACGGATACACCCTGTATCATACACCCGATATACGGATACACCCTGTATCATACACCCGATATACGGATACACCCTGTATCATACACCCGATATACGGATACACCCTGTATCATACACCCTATATACGGATACACCCTGTATCATACACCCTATATACGGATACACCCTGTATCATACACCCTATATATGGATACACCCTGTATCATACACCCTATATACAGATACACGCTGTGTTATACACCCTATATACGGATATATGCTGTATTATACACCCTATATACATATACACTGCCTTATACACCCTATATACGGATATACGCTGTATCAGACACCCTTTATACAGATACACCCTGCATTATACACCCTATATACGGATACACTGCATTATACACCCTATATACGGATACACGCTGTATCAGACACCCTATATACGGATACACCCTGTATCATACACCCTATATACGGATACACCCTGTATCATACACCCTATATACGGATACACCCTATATACGGATACATGCTGTATCGTTCACCCTATATACGGATACACCCTGTATCATACACCCTATATACGGATACACCCTATATACGGATACACCCTGTTTTATACACCCTATATACGGATACACCCTGTACCATACACCCTATATACGGATACACCCTGTTTTATACACCCTATATACAGATACACCCTGTTTTATACACCCTATATACAGATACACCCTGTATCATACACCCTATATACGGATACACCCTGTATCATACACCCTATATACGGATACACCCTGCATTATACACCCTATATACGGATACACCCTGTTTTATACACCCTATATACGGATACACCCTGTACCATACACCCTATATACGGATACACCCTGTTTTATACAGCCTGTATCATACACCCTATATACGGATACATCCTGTATCATACACCCTATATACGGATACACCCTGCATTATACACCCTATATACGGATACACCCTGTTTTATACACCCTATATACGGATACACCCTGTACCATACACCCTATATACGGATACACCCTGTACCATACACCCTATATACGGATACACCCTGTATCATACACCCTATATACAGATACACCCTGTATCATACACCCTATATACGGATACACCCTGTATCATACACCCTATATACGGATACACCCTGTATCATACACCCTATATACGGATACACCCTGTATCATACACCCTATATAAGGATACACCCTGTATTATACACCCTATATACGGATACACCCTGCATTATACACCCTATATACGGATACACCCTGCATTATACACCCTATATACGAATACACCCTGTAGTATAGCCCAGAGCTGGTTTCTCAATTCTGTTGGCTGTCATTGCAGTCAGCAGTTAGTGCCTTGGCTCATACTGTACAGGCAGGCTGCAGAAGTGTGAATGATGCTGCAGACTGTAACAAGCTGTAAGAAGAAGAAAAGATGGCTGACAGCACTCACAGGCAGGAGTGCCCGTCCAGGTCCGAGGAACCCACTAGGACCATCGAAGACTCACGCAATGAAATGACAGCGCTCCATCCAGGTGTATAATCCAAACGAATAAATTTATTGAGCCACACAGTAGCAACGTTTCGACCCGGTGGGTCTTTGTCAAGCAAAGACCCACCGGGTCGAAACGTTGCTACTGTATGGCTCAATAAATTTATTCGTTTGGATTATACACCTGGATGGAGCGCTGTCATTTCATTGCTTGTGTAACAGGCTGTAAGTCAGGGTCAGTACATGAAGGACGCATCACTCAGCGTTATATGTGGCTGCGTGCCATGCCCTGCATGCTCGCTGCACCCCATATGATCTGCGTGCTCGCTGCACCCCGTGTCATCTGCATGCTTGCTGTGATCTGCGTGCTCGCTGCACCCCGTGTCATCTGCATGCTTGCTGTGATCTGCGTGCCCGCTGCACCCGTATCATCTGCATTCTTGTTGTCATATGCGTGCTCGCTGCACCCCGTGTGATCTGCATTCTTGCTGTGATCTGCGTGCTCGCTGCACCCTGTATCATCTGCATTCTTGCTGTCATCTGCGTGCTCGCTGCACCCCGTGTGATCTGCATTCTTGCTGTGATCTGCATGCTCGCTGCACCCCCTGTCATCTGCATGCTCGCTGTGATCTGCGCACTTGCTGCACCCCGTATCATCTGCATTCTTGCTGTGATCTGCGTGCTCGCTGCACCCCGTGTCATCTGCATGCTCGCTGTGATCTGCGTGCTCGCTGCACCCCGTGTCATCTGCATGCTCGCTGTGATCTGCGTGCTCGCTGCACCCAGTGTCATCTGCATGCTCGCTGTGATCTGCGTGCTCGCTGCACCCAGTGTCATCTGCATGCTTGCTGTGATCTGGGTGCTTGGTCCACCCCATGTGATCAGGGTGCTGGCTGTGATCTGGGTGCTTGCTCCACCCTATGTGATCAGGGTGCTGGCTTTGATTTGGGTGCTTGATCCACCCCATGTGATCTGGGTGCTTGGTCCACCCCATGTGATCAGGGTGCTGCCTGTGATCTGGGTGCTTGCCCCACCCCATGTGATCAGGGTGCTGACTGTGATCTGGGTGCTTGCTCCACCCCATGTGATCAGGGTGCTGACTGTGATCTGGGTGCTTGCTCCACCCCATGTGATCAGGGTGCTGGCTGTGATCTGGGTGCTTGCTCCACCCCATGTGATCAGGGTGCTGCCTGTGATCTGGGTGCTTGCTCCACCCCATGTGATCAGGGTGCTGGCTTTGATTTGGGTGCTTGCTCCACCCCATGTGATCTGGGTGCTTGCTTCACCCCATGTGATCAGGGTGCTGGCTGTGATCTGGGTGCTTGTTCCACCCCATGTGATCTGGGTGCTTGCTCCACCCCATGTGATAAGGGTGCTGGCTGTGATCTGGGTGCTTTCTCCACCCCATGTGATCAGGGTGCTGGCTGTGATCTGGGTGATTGCTCCACCCCATGTGATCAGGGTGCTGGCTGTGATCTGGGTGCTTGCCCCACCCCATGTGATCAGGGTGCTGACTGTGATCTGGGTGCTTGCTCCACCCCATGTGATCAGGGTGCTGGCTGTGATCTGGGTGCTTGTCCCACCCCATGTGATCAGGGTGCTGGCTGTGATCTGGGTGCTTGCTCCACCCCATGTGATCAGGGTGCTGGCTGTGATCTGGGTGCTTGCTCCACCCCATGTGATCAGGGTGCTGCCTGTGATCTGGGTGCTTGCTCCACCCCATGTGATCACGGTGCTGCCTGTGATCTGGGTGCTTGCTCCACCCCATGTGATCACGGTGCTGCCTGTGATCTGGGTGCTTGCTCCACCCCATGTGATCAGGGTGCTGGCTGTGATCTGGGTGCTTGCTCCACCCCATGTGATCAGGGTGCTGGCTGTGATCTGGGTGCTTGCTCCACCCCATGTGATCTGGGTGCTTGCTTCACCCCATGTGATCAGGGTGCTGGCTGTGATCTGGGTGCTTGTTCCACCCCATGTGATCTGGGTGCTTGCTCCACCCCATGTGATAAGGGTGCTGGCTGTGATCTGGGTGCTTTCTCCACCCCATGTGATCAGGGTGCTGGCTGTGATCTGGGTGATTGCTCCACCCCATGTGATCAGGGTGCTGGCTGTGATCTGGGTGCTTGCTCCACCCCATGTGATCAGGGTGCTGCCTGTGATCTGGGTGCTTGCCCCACCCCATGTGATCAGGGTGCTGACTGTGATCTGGGTGCTTGCTCCACCCCATGTGATCAGAGTGCTGGCTGTGATCTGGGTGCTTGTCCCACCCCATGTGATCTGGGTGCTTGCTCCACCCCATGTGATCAGGGTGCTGGCTGTGATCTGGGTGCTTGCTCCACCCCATGTGATCAGGGTGCTGGCTGTGATCTGGGTGCTTGCTCCACCCCATGTGATCAGGGTGCTGCCTGTGATCTGGGTGCTTGCTCCACCCCATGTGATCACGGTGCTGCCTGTGATCTGGGTGCTTGCTCCACCCCATGTGATCACGGTGCTGCCTGTGATCTGGGTGCTTGCTCCACCCCATGTGATCAGGGTGCTGGCTGTGATCTGGGTGCTTGCTCCACCCCATGTGATCAGGGTGCTGGCTGTGATCTGGGTGCTTGCTCCACCCCATGTGATCAGGGTGCTGCCTGTGATCTGGGTGCTTGCTCCACCCCATGTGATCACGGTGCTGCCTGTGATCTGGGTGCTTGCCCCACCCCATGTGATCAGGGTGCTGACTGTGATCTGGGTGCTTGCTCCACCCCATGTGATCAGGTTGCTGGCTGTGATCTGGGTGCTTGCTCCACCCCATGTGATCAGGGTGCTGGCTGTGATCTGGGTGCTTGCTCCACCCCATGTGATCTGGGTGCTTGCTTCACCCCATGTGATCAGGGTGCTGGCTGTGATCTGGGTGCTTGTTCCACCCCATGTGATCTGGGTGCTTGCTCCACCCCATGTGATAAGGGTGCTGGCTGTGATCTGGGTGCTTTCTCCACCCCATGTGATCAGGGTGCTGGCTGTGATCTGGGTGATTGCTCCACCCCATGTGATCAGGGTGCTGGCTGTGATCTGGGTGCTTGCCCCACCCCATGTGATCAGGGTGCTGACTGTGATCTGGGTGCTTGCTCCACCCCATGTGATCAGGGTGCTGGCTGTGATCTGGGTGCTTGCTCCACCCCATGTGATCAGGGTGCTGGCTGTGATCTGGGTGCTTGCTCCACCCCATGTGATCAGGGTGCTGGCTGTGATCTGGGTGCTTGCTCCACCCCATGTGATCAGGGTGCTGCCTGTGATCTGGGTGCTTGCTCCACCCCATGTGATCACGGTGCTGCCTGTGATCTGGGTGCTTGCTCCACCCCATGTGATCACGGTGCTGCCTGTGATCTGGGTGCTTGCTCCACCCCATGTGATCAGGGTGCTGCCTGTGATCTGGGTGCTTGCTCCACCCCATGTGATCACGGTGCTGCCTGTGATCTGGGTGCTTGCCCCACCCCATGTGATCAGGGTGCTGACTGTGATCTGGGTGCTTGCTCCACCCCATGTGATCAGGTTGCTGGCTGTGATCTGGGTGCTTGCTCCACCCCATGTGATCACGGTGCTGCCTGTGATCTGGGTGCTTGCTCCACCCCATGTGATCAGGGTGCTGACTGTGATCTGGGTGCTTGCTCCACCCCATGTGATCAGGTTGCTGGCTGTGATCTGGGTGCTTGGTCCACCCCATGTGATCAGGGTGCTGGCTGTGATCTGGGTGCTTGCTCCACCCCATGTGATCAGGGTGCTGCCTGTGATCTGGGTGCTTGCTCCACCCCATGTGATCAGGGTGCTGCCTGTGATCTGGGTGCTTGCCCCACCCCATGTGATCAGGGTGCTGACTGTGATCTGGGTGCTTGCTCCACCCCATGTGATCAGGGTGCTGGCTGTGATCTGGGTTCTTGCTCCACCCCATGTGATCAGGGTGCTGCCTGTGATCTGGGTGCTTGCCCCACCCCATGTGATCAGGGTGCTGACTGTGATCTGGGTGCTTGCTCCACCCCATGTGATCAGGTTGCTGGCTGTGATCTGGGTGCTTGCTCCACCCCATGTGATCAGGGTGCTGCCTGTGATCTGGGTGCTTGCCCCACCCCATGTGATCAGGGTGCTGACTGTGATCTGGGTGCTTGCTCCACCCCATGTGATCAGGGTGCTGGCTGTGATCTGGGTTCTTGCTCCACCCCATGTGATCAGGGTGCTGGCTGTGATCTGGGTGCTTGCCCCACCCCATGTGATCAGGGTGCTGACTGTGATCTGGGTGCTTGCTCCACCCCATGTGATCAGGTTGCTGGCTGTGATCTGGGTGCTTGCTCCACCCCATGTGATCACGGTGCTGCCTGTGATCTGGGTGCTTGCTCCACCCCATGTGATCAGGGTGCTGACTGTGATCTGGGTGCTTGCTCCACCCCATGTGATCAGGTTGCTGGCTGTGATCTGGGTGCTTGGTCCACCCCATGTGATCAGGGTGCTGGCTGTGATCTGGGTGCTTGCTCCACCCCATGTGATCAGGGTGCTGCCTGTGATCTGGGTGCTTGCTCCACCCCATGTGATCAGGGTGCTGCCTGTGATCTGGGTGCTTGCCCCACCCCATGTGATCAGGGTGCTGACTGTGATCTGGGTGCTTGCTCCACCCCATGTGATCAGGGTGCTGGCTGTGATCTGGGTTCTTGCTCCACCCCATGTGATCAGGGTGCTGCCTGTGATCTGGGTGCTTGCCCCACCCCATGTGATCAGGGTGCTGACTGTGATCTGGGTGCTTGCTCCACCCCATGTGATCAGGTTGCTGGCTGTGATCTGGGTGCTTGCTCCACCCCATGTGATCAGGGTGCTGCCTGTGATCTGGGTGCTTGCCCCACCCCATGTGATCAGGGTGCTGACTGTGATCTGGGTGCTTGCTCCACCCCATGTGATCAGGGTGCTGGCTGTGATCTGGGTTCTTGCTCCACCCCATGTGATCAGGGTGCTGGCTGGGCCCCTGCTGCTGCCTGATCTTCATGCTTGCTCGTACAATTTTTGCAGCAGTGACCTGAAGAATGAAAAGCTGTCAATCTTGTGTATTGCTTTTCTAATGCCTTCGTAAGTCCTTGTGTACATAGTGAGAGGGAACCCCGCTGTCCTGCCAACATGTATGTGTTTGGGTTAGGCTACTTTCACACTAGCGTTAACTGCAATCCGTCACAATGCGTCGTTTTGCAGAAAAAACGCATCCTGCAAAAGTGCTTGCAGGATGCGTTTTTTCCCCATAGACTTGTATTGGCGACGGATTGCCACACGTCGCATCCGTCGTGCGACGGATGCGTCGTGCTTTGGCAGACCGTCGAGAGCAAAAAAACGCTACATGTAACGTTTTTTGCTCCTGACGGACCGCTTTTTCTCCTCCCCCACCTCCCCGCACCTCACAATGGGGCAGCGGATGCGATGAAAATCTGCATCCGCTGCACCCATTGTGCGGCGCTTACAACACTAGCGTCGGTAACCTCGGCCCGACGCTAGTGTGAAAGAAGCCTTACCCTTCAGCTACGCCTGACATGATTCCTGTTTAACGGAAAAAGCCCAAACCTGGTTCATACAGGGATTGTCCGCCCCTAAACCTTTCTCGCCTGCCTTCTAGATAACACATTCTAGACTGGTGAAGATCAGACTTTTGCCCCCACTGATCTCAGATACAAGGTGTCCTGGATGTGCAGATATGTGATGGTCGCACACAGTGGCTGCTCATCTGTCGTCTCTTGCTCTTTTTATGGCACACGGATGGGAGGCATTTGGCTCCTGAATGTTGATAGAAAATAAGCAGAAGATGGTGCAAAGGTTTGTCGTGCCTTGTAAAATGAAACGGACAAGATAAGGAACATCATTTGTGCACAGCAGTATATAGAGGCACCTCGCCTTTACATCTTTACAGTAGTCCACCTCTTGACAGCCAGGTAAATTTCCCATAATTAAAAAAAAAACAATACATCTCTTTACCTCCCGGACCACCAGCATGGCACTAAATAGTTAATGTTGCGGTGCATGGTGGGGTTCCCCTTTGCCCAGTGCTGTGCCAATGCCGTGTCTGTCCTGTGCCATTGCTCATTTTGCCATTTTTATGCCAGTCACTTCTGTACCCACACGGGTGCGCGCAGGGCGGGGGAGGAACGCTGCTGTACTTCCTCTTTCAGGGGAAATCCTGTGACCTTGCTGCAGTCATACACACTACTGGGGCTGGCTCATTGTCTGCTGTCACAGTGCCTGGTGCTTGTATCTGATGAATGTCCTGAATGTGAAACCTCACCCTATGGCAGGGCCATGTGCCAGTCGGCACCATAGAGATATATAGTGAGTATATTTGCTAGCCAGATTCTTTTGCTTAGTAAATCTGCTACCCCCAATGCTTCACATTTATCTGCTGACAGTTTCCAGTTTTAGGTGTTTGATTGTTAATTGCTATATGAATGAAAGCTTCTACAAGTTTTGTTTCCGTTCTTTTGGATTTCCCAGATGTTTGCTTGCTGTCATAGAATGAGGACACTAGTAGGACTAGGCTTAGACTAAGCCTAGACCTACTAGTGTCCTACTTACACTAAGGCTAGCATTGTAAAACCCCTGATAAAAGGGATCCTGCAGGGAACCTCTGACAGAGGCCTGCACTTCAGGGAAGCCAATGAAGTCACTGTGGACCCTGTGTGGCCTCCATCTCGGCAATATTCATCTTTTTCGTACATGCACAATAACGTTTTAGCAATAATCACTATTGACATTTGCTCAGGGCTGTAAAGTTGGTAAAACTGTTTCTTTTTCCCCATCCTTAATAAAGGGCGCCCTCTCTGAAACATGGCTGAGCACGAACCCACTTCAGAGCAACTTGCACAGATCGCAGCAGAGAATGAGGAGGATGAGCATTCTGTGAACTACAAGCCTCCAGCACAGAAAACCATCCAGGAGATACAAGCTCTGGACCAGGATGATGAGAGCCTGCGGAAGTACAAAGAGGCTCTGCTGGGCCCTGTTCCCAGCACACTGGGTAAGTCCAGCCATTTTAAAACCATCTGTCTCCGGCTTTATGCCAATTGGAATGCAGCATATAATGAGGACAGAGCCCCTGATTCCAGCATGGATCATTCAGTGGGCTTTTTACTATAGTTTTGATGCTTAATCTGTTCCAGCTCTGTTACTCTTCTCAATAATCTATGTCAAGCCCTGCGCTTATGCAGTATATTGACAGCTTTCTGACGACACTGTGCATAGGCAGAAAGCTGCTAATCCGTGGTGGGATTCGTGTGTAGCTAGAACTCATAAATATGGAGCACTGCATAACAGGAGCTCATAGCTGCAACAGATAAGTGTTTTGTCAAAACTACAGCAAGCAGCCCATTAAGTGACACAGCAGCTAAAATTTGGCAATATATTTTCTTTATGTTAAAACTAAGACTGGTTTCACATTTGCGTTTTTTTTTTTTGCGCTAAAAAACGCAAAAAAAAAGCATGCTTTTTTTCCTATACTTAACATTAAAAACGCATGCGTTTTGACGCGTTTTTGCAATGCATGCGTTTTTTCTCTGCATGCGATGTATTGCAGAAATGCAACATGTAGTAATTTTAGTGGCGTTTTTTTGTCGCAAAAAAACGCATTTTTTTTTTTGCGGCAAAAAAAGCGTATTGATGTCTATGTAAACGCATGCGTTTTTAAGCACATGCGTTTTTATAGAAAAACACAAGAATACACACTGATAAGCCACACCCTAACCCTAAGGGATCCTAACCCTAGGGGTTAGGATCCCTTAGGGTTAGGGTTAGAGTTTGGTTTAGGGTTAGAGTTTGTGTTAGGGTTAGAGTTTGTGGGTTAGGGTTAGAGTTTGTGTTTTAGGGTTAGGGTTAGAGTTTGTGTTTTAGGGTTAGTGTTAGAGTTTGTGTTAGAGTTTGTGTGTTAGGGTTAGAGTTTGTGGGTTAGGGTTAGAGTTTGTGTTTTAGGGTTAGTGTTAGAGTTTGTGTTAGAGTTTATGGGTTAGTGTTAGAGTTTGTGTTTTAGGGTTAGTGTTAGAGTTTGTGTTAGAGTTTGTGTTAGAGTTTGTGTTAGAGTTTGTGTTAGAGTTTGTGTTAGAGTTTGTGTTAGAGTTTGTGTTAGAGTTTGTGTTAGAGTTTGTGTTAGAGTTTGTGTTAGAGTTTGTGTTAGAGTTTGTGTTAGAGTTTGTGGGTTAGGGTTAGAGTTTGTGTTAGGGTTAGAGTTTGTGGTTTAGTGTTAGTGTTACAGTTTGTGTTACAGTTTGTGTTACAGTTTGTGTTAGAGTTTGTGTTTTAGGGTTAGGGTTAGAGTTTGTGTTAGAGTTTGTGTTACAGTTTGTGTTAGAGTTTGTGTTAGAGTTTGTGTTTTAGGGTTAGGGTTAGAGTTTGTGTTTTAGGATTAGTGTTAGAGTTTGTGTTAGAGTTTGTGTTAGAGTTTGTGTTTTAGGGTTAGGTTTAGTGTTTGTGTTAGAGTTTGTGTTAGAGTTTGTGTTAGAGTTTGTGTTAGAGTTTGTGTTTTAGGGTTAGGGTTAGAGTTTGTGTTTTAGGGTTAGGGTTAGAGTTTGTGTTAGAGTTTGTGTTAGAGTTTGTGTTAGAGTTTGTGTTAGAGTTTGTGTTAGAGTTTGTGTTAGAGTTTGTGTTAGAGTTTGTGTTTTAGGGTTAGGGTTAGAGTTTGTGTTTTAGTGTTAGTGTTAGAGTTTGTGTTAGAGTTTGTGTTTTAGGGTTAGGGTTAGAGTTTGTGTTTTAGTGTTAGTGTTAGAGTTTGTGTTAGAGTTTGTGTTTTAGGGTTAGGGTTAGAGTTTGTGTTTTAGTGTTAGTGTTAGAGTTTGTGTTAGAGTTTGTGTTTTAGGGTTAGGGTTAGAGTTTGTGTTTTAGTGTTAGTGTTAGAGTTTGTGTTAGAGTTTGTGTTAGAGTTTGTGTGTTAGGGTTAGAGTTTGTGTTAGAGTTTGTGGGTTAGGGTTAGAGTTTGTGTTTTAGTGTTAGTGTTAGAGTTTGTGTTAGAGTTTGTGTTTTAGGGTTAGAGTTTGTGTTTTAGTGTTAGTGTTAGAGTTTGTGTTAGAGTTTGTGTTTTAGGGTTAGAGTTTGTGTTTTAGTGTTAGTGTTAGAGTTTGTGTTAGAGTTTGTGTTTTAGGGTTAGGGTTAGAGTTTGTGTTTTAGTGTTAGTGTTAGAGTTTGTGTTTTAGGGTTAGAGTTTGTGTTTTAGTGTTAGTGTTAGAGTTTGTGTTAGTTTGTGTTAGAGTTTGTGTTAGAGTTTGTGTTAGAGTTTGTGTGTTAGGGTTAGAGTTTGTGTTTTAGTGTTAGTGTTAGAGTTTGTGTTAGAGTTTGTGTTTTAGGGTTAGGGTTAGAGTTTGTGTTTTAGGGTTAGTGTTAGAGTTTGTTTTAGAGTTTGTGGGTTAGGGTTAGAGTTTGTGTTTTAGGGTTTGTGTTAGAGTTTGTGTTAGAGTTTGTGTTTTAGGGTTAGGGTTAGAGTTTGTGTTTTAGTGTTAGTGTTAGAGTTTGTGTTAGAGTTTGTGTTAGAGTTTGTGTTTTAGTGTTAGTGTTAGAGTTTGTGTTAGAGTTTGTGGGTTAGGGTTAGAGTTTGTGTTTAGTGTTAGAGTTTGTGTTAGAGTTTGTGTTTTAGGGTTAGGGTTAGAGTTTGTGTTTTAGGGTTAGTGTTAGAGTTTGTTTTAGAGTTTGTGGGTTAGGGTTAGAGTTTGTGTTTTAGGGTTTGTGTTAGAGTTTGTGTTAGAGTTTGTGTTTTAGGGTTAGGGTTAGAGTTTGTGTTTTAGTGTTAGTGTTAGAGTTTGTGTTAGAGTTTGTGTTAGAGTTTGTGTTTTAGTGTTAGTGTTAGAGTTTGTGTTAGAGTTTGTGGGTTAGGGTTAGAGTTTGTGTTTAGTGTTAGAGTTTGTGTTAGAGTTTGTGTTTTAGGGTTAGGGTTAGAGTTTGTGTTTTAGTGTTAGTGTTAGAGTTTGTGTTAGAGTTTGTGTTTTAGTGTTAGTGTTAGAGTTTGTGTTAGAGTTTGTGTTAGAGTTTGTGGGTTAGGGTTAGAGTTTGTGTTTTAGTGTTAGTGTTAGAGTTTGTGTTAGAGTTTGTGTTTTAGGGTTAGAGTTTGTGTTTTAGTGTTAGTGTTAGAGTTTGTGTTAGAGTTTGTGTTTTAGGGTTAGAGTTTGTGTTTTAGTGTTAGTGTTAGAGTTTGTGTTAGAGTTTGTGTTTTAGGGTTAGGGTTAGAGTTTGTGTTTTAGTGTTAGTGTTAGAGTTTGTGTTTTAGGGTTAGAGTTTGTGTTTTAGTGTTAGTGTTAGAGTTTGTGTTAGTTTGTGTTAGAGTTTGTGTTAGAGTTTGTGTTAGAGTTTGTGTTAGAGTTTGTGTGTTAGGGTTAGAGTTTGTGTTTTAGTGTTAGTGTTAGAGTTTGTGTTAGAGTTTGTGTTTTAGGGTTAGGGTTAGAGTTTGTGTTTTAGGGTTAGAGTTTGTGTTTTAGTGTTAGTGTTAGAGTTTGTGTTAGAGTTTGTGTTTTAGGGTTAGAGTTTGTGTTTTAGTGTTAGTGTTAGAGTTTGTGTTAGAGTTTGTGTTTTAGGGTTAGGGTTAGAGTTTGTGTTTTAGTGTTAGTGTTAGAGTTTGTGTTTTAGGGTTAGAGTTTGTGTTTTAGTGTTAGTGTTAGAGTTTGTGTTAGTTTGTGTTAGAGTTTGTGTTAGAGTTTGTGTTAGAGTTTGTGTTAGAGTTTGTGTGTTAGGGTTAGAGTTTGTGTTTTAGTGTTAGTGTTAGAGTTTGTGTTAGAGTTTGTGTTTTAGGGTTAGGGTTAGAGTTTGTGTTTTAGGGTTAGTGTTAGAGTTTGTTTTAGAGTTTGTGGGTTAGGGTTAGAGTTTGTGTTTTAGGGTTTGTGTTAGAGTTTGTGTTAGAGTTTGTGTTTTAGGGTTAGGGTTAGAGTTTGTGTTTTAGTGTTAGTGTTAGAGTTTGTGTTAGAGTTTGTGTTAGAGTTTGTGTTTTAGTGTTAGTGTTAGAGTTTGTGTTAGAGTTTGTGTTAGAGTTTGTGGGTTAGGGTTAGAGTTTGTGTTTAGTGTTAGTGTTAGAGTTTGTGTTAGAGTTTGTGTTTTAGGGTTAGGGTTAGAGTTTGTGTTTTAGTGTTAGTGTTAGAGTTTGTGTTAGAGTTTGTGTTTTAGTGTTAGTGTTAGAGTTTGTGTTAGAGTTTGTGTTAGAGTTTGTGTTTTAGGGTTAGAGTTTGTGTTTTAGTGTTAGTGTTAGAGTTTGTTAGAGTTTGTGTTTTAGGGTTAGGGTTAGAGTTTGTGTTTTAGTGTTAGTGTTAGAGTTTGTGTTAGAGTTTGTGTTTTAGGGTTAGGGTTAGAGTTTGTGTGTTAGTGTTAGTGTTAGAGTTTGTGTTAGAGTTTGTGTTAGAGTTTGTGTTAGAGTTTGTGTGTTAGGGTTAGAGTTTGTGTTAGAGTTTGTGTGTTAGGGTTAGAGTTTGTGTTAGAGTTTGTGGGTTAGGGTTAGAGTTTGTGTTTTAGGGTTAGTGTTAGAGTTTGTGTTAGAGTTTGTGTTTTAGGGTTAGTGTTAGAGTTTGTGTTTTAGGATTAGTGTTAGAGTTTGTGTTAGAGTTTGTGTGTTAGGGTTAGAGTTTGTGGGTTAGGGTTAGAGTTTGTGTTTTAGGGTTAGTGTTAGTTTGTTTTAGAGTTTGTGTTTTAGGGTTAGAGTTTGTGTTTTAGTGTTAGTGTTAGAGTTTGTGTTAGAGTTTGTGTTAGAGTTTGTGTTAGAGTTTGTGTGTTAGGGTTAGAGTTTGTGTGTTAGGGTTAGAGTTTGTGTGTTAGGGTTAGAGTTTGTGTTTTAGGGTTAGTGTTAGAGTTTGTTTTAGAGTTTGTGGGTTAGGGTTAGAGTTTGTGTTTTAGTGTTAGTGTTAGAGTTTGTGTTAGAGTTTGTGTTTTAGGGTTAGGGTTAGAGTTTGTGTTTTAGTGTTAGAGTTTGTGTTAGAGTTTGTGTTAGAGTTTGTGTTAGAGTTTGTGTTTTAGGGTTAGGGTTAGAGTTTGTGTGTTAGGGTTAGAGTTTGTGTTAGAGTTTGTGTTAGAGTTTGTGTGTTAGGGTTAGAGTTTGTGTTTTAGGGTTAGTGTTAGAGTTTGTGTTAGAGTTTGTGGGTTAGGGTTAGAGTTTGTGTTTTAGAGTTTGTGTTAGAGTTTGTGTTAGAGTTTGTGTTAGAGTTTGCGTTAGAGTTTGCGTTAGAGTTTGTGTTAGAGTTTGTGTTAGAGTTTGTGTGTTAGGGTTAGAGTTTGTGTTAGAGTTTGTGGGTTAGAGTTTGTGTTAGAGTTTGTGGGTTAGGGTTAGAGTTTGTGTTAGGGTTAGAGTTTGTGTTTTAGTGTTAGTGTTAGAGTTTGTGTTTTAGGGTTAGAGTTTGTGTTTTAGTGTTAGTGTTAGAGTTTGTGTTAGAGTTTGTGGGTTAGGGTTAGAGTTTGTGTTTTAGTGTTAGTGTTAGAGTTTGTGTTAGAGTTTGTGTTAGAGTTTGTGTTTTAGTGTTAGTGTTAGAGTTTGTGTTAGAGTTTGTGTTAGAGTTTGTGGGTTAGGGTTAGAGTTTGTGTTTAGTGTTAGTGTTAGAGTTTGTGTTAGAGTTTGTGTTTTAGGGTTAGAGTTTGTGTTAGAGTTTGTGTTAGAGTTTGTGTTTTAGGGTTAGGGTTAGAGTTTGTGTTTTAGTGTTAGTGTTAGAGTTTGTGTTAGAGTTTGTGTTAGAGTTTGTGTTTTAGTGTTAGAGTTTGTGTTAGAGTTTGTGTTAGAGTTTGTGTTAGAGTTTGTGGGTTAGGGTTAGAGTTTGTGTTTAGTGTTAGTGTTAGAGTTTGTGTTAGAGTTTGTGTTTTAGGGTTAGGGTTAGAGTTTGTGTTAGAGTTTGTGGGTTAGGGTTAGAGTTTGTGTTTTAGTGTTAGTGTTAGAGTTTGTGTTAGAGTTTGTGGGTTAGGGTTAGAGTTTGTGTTTAGTGTTAGTGTTAGAGTTTGTGTTTTAGGGTTAGGGTTAGAGTTTGTGTTAGAGTTTGTGGGTTAGGGTTAGAGTTTGTGTTTTAGTGTTAGTGTTAGAGTTTGTGTTTTAGGGTTAGGGTTAGAGTTTGTGTGTTAGTGTTAGAGTTTGTGTTAGAGTTTGTGTTAGAGTTTGTGTGTTAGGGTTAGAGTTTGTGTTTTAGGGTTAGTGTTAGAGTTTGTGTTAGTTTGTGTGTTAGGGTTAGAGTTTGTGGGTTAGGGTTAGAGTTTGTGTTTTAGGGTTAGTGTTAGAGTTTGTGTTAGAGTTTGTGTGTTAGGGTTAGAGTTTGTGTTAGAGTTTGTGGGTTAGGGTTAGAGTTTGTGTTTTAGGGTTAGTGTTAGAGTTTGTGTGTTAGAGTTTGTGGGTTAGGGTTAGAGTTTGTGTTTTAGGGTTAGTGTTAGAGTTTGTGTTAGAGTTTGTGGGTTAGGGTTAGAGTTTGTGTTTTAGGGTTAGTGTTAGAGTTTGTGTGTTAGGGTTAGAGTTTGTGTTAGAGTTTGTGTTTTAGGGTTAGTGTTAGAGTTTGTGTTTTAGGGTTAGTGTTAGAGTTTGTGTTAGAGTTTGTGTGTTAGGGTTAGAGTTTGTGGGTTAGGGTTAGAGTTTGTGGGTTAGGGTTAGAGTTTGTGTTTTAGGGTTAGTGTTAGAGTTTGTTTTAGAGTTTGTGGGTTAGGGTTAGAGTTTGTGTTAGAGTTTGTGTGTTAGGGTTAGAGTTTGTGTTAGAGTTTGTGGGTTAGGGTTAGAGTTTGTGTTAGAGTTTGTGGGTTAGGGTTAGAGTTTGTGTTAGGGTTAGAGTTTGTGTGTTAGTGTTAGAGTTTGTGTTAGAGTTTGTGTGTTAGGGTTAGAGTTTGTGTTAGAGTTTGTGGGTTAGGGTTAGAGTTTGTGTTAGAGTTTGTGTTAGAGTTTGTGTTAAAGTTTGTGTTAGAGTTTGTGTGTTAGGGTTAGAGTTTGTGTTAGAGTTTGTGTTAGAGTTTGTGTTAGAGTTTGTGTGTTAGGGTTAGGGTTAGAGTTTGTGTTTTAGTGTTAGTGTTAGAGTTTGTGTTAGAGTTTGTGTTTTAGGGTTAGTGTTAGAGTTTGTGTTTTAGGGTTAGTGTTAGAGTTTGTGTTAGAGTTTGTGTGTTAGGGTTAGAGTTTGTGGGTTAGGGTTAGAGTTTGTGTTTTAGGGTTAGTGTTAGAGTTTGTGTTAGAGTTTGTGTGTTAGGGTTAGAGTTTGTGTTAGAGTTTGTGTGTTAGGGTTAGAGTTTGTGTTAGAGTTTGTGGGTTAGGGTTAGAGTTTGTGTTAGGGTTAAAGTTTGTGTTTTAGTGTTAGTGTTAGAGTTTGTGTTAGAGTTTGTGTTAGAGTTTGTGTGTTAGGGTTAGAGTTTGTGTTAGAGTTTGTGTGTTAGGGTTAGAGTTTGTGTGTTAGGGTTAGAGTTTGTGTTAGAGTTTGTGGGTTAGGGTTAGAGTTTGTTTTAGGGTTAGTGTTAGAGTTTGTGTTAGAGTTTGTGTGTTAGGGTTAGAGTTTGTGTTAGAGTTTGTGGGTTAGGGTTAGAGTTTGTGTTTTAGGGTTATTGTTAGAGTTTGTGGGTTAGGGTTAGAGTTTGTGTTTTAGGGTTAGTGTTAGAGTTTGTGTTTTAGGGTTAGTGTTAGAGTTTGTGTTAGAGTTTGTGTGTTAGGGTTAGAGTTTGTGTTAGAGTTTGTGGGTTAGGGTTAGCGTTTGTGTTTTAGGGTTAGTGTTAGAGTTTGTGTTTTAGGATTAGTGTTAGAGTTTGTGTTAGAGTTTGTGTGTTAGGGTTAGAGTTTGTGTTAGAGTTTGTGTGTTAGGGTTAGAGTTTGTGTTTTAGGGTTAGTGTTAGTTTGTTTTAGAGTTTGTGTTTTAGGGTTAGAGTTTGTGTTTTAGTGTTAGTGTTAGAGTTTGTGTTAGAGTTTGTGTTTTAGGGTTAGGGTTAGAGTTTGTGTTTTAGTGTTAGTGTTAGTGTTAGAGTTTGTGTTAGAGTTTGTGTTTTAGGGTTAGGGTTAGAGTTTGTGTGTTAGTGTTAGAGTTTGTGTTAGAGTTTGTGGGTTAGGGTTAGAGTTTGTGTTTAGTGTTAGTGTTAGAGTTTGTGTTAGAGTTTGTGTTTTAGGGTTAGGGTTAGAGTTTGTGTTTTAGTGTTAGTGTTAGAGTTTGTGTTAGAGTTTGTGTTAGAGTTTGTGTTTTAGTGTTAGAGTTTGTGTTAGAGTTTGTGTTAGAGTTTGTGTTAGAGTTTGTGTTAGAGTTTGTGTTAGAGTTTGTGTTAGAGTTTGTGTTAGCGTTTGTGTTAGAGTTTGTGTTAGAGTTTGTGTTAGAGTTTGTGTTTTAGGGTTAGAGTTTGTGTTTTAGTGTTAGAGTTTGTGTTTTAGTGTTAGAGTTTGTGTTAGAGTTTGTGTTAGAGTTTGTGTTTTAGGGTTAGGGTTAGAGTTTGTGTTTTAGTGTTAGAGTTTGTGTTAGAGTTTGTGTTAGAGTTTGTGTTTTAGGGTTAGGGTTAGAGTTTGTGTGTTAGTGTTAGAGTTTGTGTTAGAGTTTGTGTTAGAGTTTGTGTGTTAGGGTTAGAGTTTGTGTTAGAGTTTGTGTGTTAGGGTTAGAGTTTGTGTTAGAGTTTGTGGGTTAGGGTTAGAGTTTGTGTTTTAGTGTTAGTGTTAGAGTTTGTGTTTTAGGATTAGTGTTAGAGTTTGTGTGTTAGGGTTAGAGTTTGTGTGTTAGGGTTAGAGTTTGTGGGTTAGGGTTAGAGTTTGTGTTTTAGGGTTAGTGTTAGTTTGTTTTAGAGTTTGTGTTTTAGGGTTAGAGTTTGTGTTTTAGTGTTAGTGTTAGAGTTTGTGTGTTAGGGTTAGAGTTTGTGTTAGAGTTTGTGTGTTAGGGTTAGAGTTTGTGTTTTAGGGTTAGTGTTAGAGTTTGTTTTAGAGTTTGTGGGTTAGGGTTAGAGTTTGTGTTTTAGTGTTAGAGTTTGTGTTAGAGTTTGTGTTAGAGTTTGTGTTTTAGGGTTAGGGTTAGAGTTTGTGTTTTAGTGTTAGAGTTTGTGTTAGAGTTTGTGTTAGAGTTTGTGTTAGAGTTTGTGTTAGAGTTTGTGTTTTAGGGTTAGGGTTAGAGTTTGTGTGTTAGGGTTAGAGTTTGTGTTAGAGTTTGTGTTAGAGTTTGTGTTAGAGTTTGTGTTAGAGTTTGTGTTAGAGTTTGTGTGTTAGGGTTAGAGTTTGTGTTTTAGGGTTAGTGTTAGAGTTTGTGTTAGAGTTTGTGGGTTAGGGTTAGAGTTTGTGTTTTAGAGTTTGTGTTAGAGTTTGTGTTAGAGTTTGTGTTAGAGTTTGTGTTAGAGTTTGTGTTAGAGTTTGTGTTAGAGTTTGTGTGTTAGGGTTAGAGTTTGTGTTAGAGTTTGTGGGTTAGGGTTAGAGTTTGTGTTAGAGTTTGTGGGTTAGGGTTAGAGTTTGTTAGGGTTAGAGTTTGTGTTTTAGTGTTAGTGTTAGAGTTTGTGTTTTAGGGTTAGGGTTAGAGTTTGTGTTTTAGTGTTAGTGTTAGAGTTTGTGTTAGAGTTTGTGTTAGAGTTTGTGGGTTAGGGTTAGAGTTTGTGTTTTAGTGTTAGTGTTAGAGTTTGTGTTAGAGTTTGTGTTTTAGGGTTAGAGTTTGTGTTTTAGTGTTAGTGTTAGAGTTTGTGTTTTAGGGTTAGGGTTAGAGTTTGTGTGTTAGTGTTAGAGTTTGTGTTAGAGTTTGTGTTAGAGTTTGTGTTTTAGGGTTAGGGTTAGAGTTTGTGTGTTAGTGTTAGAGTTTGTGTTAGAGTTTGTGTGTTAGGGTTAGAGTTTGTGTTTTAGGGTTAGTGTTAGAGTTTGTGTTAGTTTGTGTGTTAGGGTTAGAGTTTGTGGGTTAGGGTTAGAGTTTGTGTTTTAGGGTTAGTGTTAGAGTTTGTGTTAGAGTTTGTGTGTTAGGGTTAGAGTTTGTGGGTTAGCGTTAGAGTTTGTGTTTTAGGGTTAGTGTTAGAGTTTGTGTGTTAGGGTTAGAGTTTGTGGGTTAGGGTTAGAGTTTGTGTTTTAGGGTTAGTGTTAGAGTTTGTGTTAGAGTTTGTGTGTTAGGGTTAGAGTTTGTGTTTTAGGGTTAGTGTTAGAGTTTGTGTTAGAGTTTGTGTGTTAGGGTTAGAGTTTGTGTTAGAGTTTGTGTTTTAGGGTTAGTGTTAGAGTTTGTGTTAGAGTTTGTGTGTTAGGGTTAGAGTTTGTGTGTTAGGGTTAGAGTTTGTGGGTTAGGGTTAGAGTTTGTGGGTTAGGGTTAGAGTTTGTGTTTTAGGGTTAGTGTTAGAGTTTGTTTTAGAGTTTGTGGGTTAGGGTTAGAGTTTGTGTTAGAGTTTGTGGGTTAGGGTTAGAGTTTGTGTTAGGGTTAGAGTTTGTGTGTTAGTGTTAGTGTTAGAGTTTGTGTTAGAGTTTGTGTGTTAGGGTTAGAGTTTGTGTTAGAGTTTGTGTGTTAGGGTTAGAGTTTGTGTTAGAGTTTGTGGGTTAGGGTTAGAGTTTGTGTTTTAGGGTTAGTGTTAGAGTTTGTGTTAGAGTTTGTGTTAGAGTTTGTGTTAGAGTTTGTGTTAGAGTTTGTGTTTTAGGGTTAGGGTTAGAGTTTGTGTTAGAGTTTGTGTTAGAGTTTGTGTTTTAGGGTTAGGGTTAGAGTTTGTGTTTTAGTGTTAGTGTTAGAGTTTGTGTTTTAGGGTTAGTGTTAGAGTTTGTGTTTTAGGGTTAGTGTTAGAGTTTGTGTTAGAGTTTGTGTGTTAGGGTTAGAGTTTGTGTTAGAGTTTGTGTGTTAGGGTTAGAGTTTGTGTTAGAGTTTGTGGGTTAGGGTTAGAGTTTGTGTTAGGGTTAGAGTTTGTGTTTTAGTGTTAGTGTTAGAGTTTGTGTTAGAGTTTGTGTTAGAGTTTGTGTGTTAGGGTTAGAGTTTGTGTTAGAGTTTGTGTGTTAGGGTTAGAGTTTGTGTGTTAGGGTTAGAGTTTGTGTTAGAGTTTGTGGGTTAGGGTTAGAGTTTGTTTTAGGGTTAGTGTTAGAGTTTGTGTTAGAGTTTGTGTGTTAGGGTTAGAGTTTGTGTTAGAGTTTGTGGGTTAGGGTTAGAGTTTGTGTTTTAGGGTTATTGTTAGAGTTTGTGGGTTAGGGTTAGAGTTTGTGTTTTAGGGTTAGTGTTAGAGTTTGTGTTTTAGGGTTAGTGTTAGAGTTTGTGTTAGAGTTTGTGGGTTAGGGTTAGCGTTTGTGTTAGGGTTAGAGTTTGTGTTTTAGTGTTAGTGTTAGAGTTTGTGTTAGAGTTTGTGGGTTAGGGTTAGAGTTTGTGTTTTAGGGTTAGTGTTAGAGTTTGTGTTAGAGTTTGTGTGTTAGGGTTAGAGTTTGTGTTAGAGTTTGTGGGTTAGGGTTAGAGTTTGTGTTAGGGTTAGAGTTTGTGTTTTAGTGTTAGTGTTAGAGTTTGTGTTAGAGTTTGTGTTAGAGTTTGTGTGTTAGGGTTAGAGTTTGTGTTAGAGTTTGTGTGTTAGGGTTAGAGTTTGTGTGTTACGGTTAGAGTTTGTGTTAGAGTTTGTGGGTTAGGGTTAGAGTTTGTGTTTTAGGGTTATTGTTAGAGTTTGTGGGTTAGGGTTAGAGTTTGTGTTTTATGGTTAGTGTTAGAGTTTGTGTTTTAGGGTTAGTGTTAGAGTTTGTGTTAGAGTTTGTGTGTTAGGGTTAGAGTTTGTGTTAGAGTTTGTGGGTTAGGGTTAGCGTTTGTGTTAGGGTTAGAGTTTGTGTTTTAGTGTTAGTGTTAGAGTTTGTGTTAGAGTTTGTGTGTTAGGGTTAGATTTTGTGTTAGAGTTTGTGGGTTAGGGTTAGAGTTTGTGTTTTAGGGTTAGTGTTAGAGTTTGTGTTAGAGTTTGTGTTAGAGTTTGTGTTAGAGTTTGTGTTAGAGTTTGTGTTAGAGTTTGTGTTAGAGTTTGTGTTAGAGTTTGTGTTAGAGTTTGTGTTAGAGTTTGTGTTAGAGTTTGTGTTAGAGTTTGTGTTAGAGTTTGTGTTAGAGTTTGTGTTAGAGTTTGTGTTAGAGTTTGTGTTAGAGTTTGTGTTAGAGTTTGTGTTAGAGTTTGTGGGTTAGGGTTAGAGTTTGTGTTTTAGTGTTAGTGTTAGAGTTTGTGTTAGAGTTTGTGTTAGAGTTTGTGTTAGAGTTTGTGTTAGAGTTTGTGGGTTAGGGTTAGAGTTTGTGTTTTAGGGTTAGTGTTAGAGTTTGTGTTACAGTTTGTGTTTTAGGGTTAGGGTTAGAGTTTGTGTTTTAGTGTTAGTGTTAGAGTTTGTGTTAGAGTTTGTGTTAGGGTTAGAGTTTGTGTTAGGGTTAGAGTTTGTGTTAGGGTTAGAGTTTGTGTTAGGGTTAGAGTTTGTGTTTTAGGGTTAGGGTTAGGATCCCTAGGGTTACTGGGGATCCTAACCCTAACCCTAGGTATTTCTGTTTATAATGGGTTTTCTAGTTGATTTTGATGATTGGCAGCTGTCACACACTTCTCATCATGCATTTCAAAAACGCAAATGCAGGAAAAAACGCTTGTAAACGCGTCAAAACGCTGCGTTTGAGTTAAAACATGCAAAAACGCATGCGTCTAAAAAACGCAGCGTTTAAACGCGTTTTTGCACCAAATGCGTTTGCTTTTAAAACGCTGCAGATCAAAACGCAAGTGTGAAACCAGCCTTACTACAGCATTGTCCAAATCCTAATCTGCAGGACGTTTGTACTGTATGCCTGTTGTCCGTGTCCACACCTAAGACGCCTCCATCATCTGGTCTTGTGTGAGAGAGGGGGACGAACGATTGATTGCAGGCTATGGAAGAAACCATAAATGATGTAGCTTTTTCTTTCCTATTAGATCACAGCGCTCCAAATGTTGTTGTCACCAAACTGACCCTGGTGTGTGCTGATGCTCCCGGCCCCCTGCAGTTGGATCTAACAGGTATGTGAGCCTTTGTGAATCAGACAGTGCGCATAGTCATGGCTTCATCACACTCCAGGGTCTGACCTTAATTGTTTTCTGTACACATCAGGAGACCTTGAGAAGTTTAAGAAGGAATCGTTCACCCTTAAAGAAGGGGTTGAGTACAGAATCAAAATCAGCTTTAAGGTGAGGATGCTGAATGCTAGGTGCGAGGTTCTGGACATGTCATTCGCCATATAATGAAACTTCCGTTGTTTTTTTTTCGGCTTACAGGTTAACAAAGAGATAGTGTCCGGACTGAAATATCAGCAGCAGACATACAGGAAAGGTGTAAGATGTAAGTGTTCATATACATCCATTCTACCTCTGAGTTCAGCTTCCTCGCTTCATATGATGCGGTCAGACATATCATCTGATTTCGGGGACAATCTAATGTACCTAAGGGCAGTCTGATCTTCTCTCAGAAGTTAAAGGGAACTTTTCACCATGAAGATGCAGTCCAATCTGCAGGCATGATGTTATATGGCAGGAGGAGCGGAGTAGATTGATATATAGCTTTGTGAGAAAAGATTCAGATTAACCCGTGTTGTAGTCATTTAATCATGTACTCTTTCTGGGGTTTTGGGTCCAGAGGGTGATCTGATCAGTGACTGAAAGCTCTTCTTGCATAAGATGTTATAGCGATGGCTGTCAGTCAGTAATAGACCCAAAATCCCAGAAAGAGCAGAGGATTAAATTATGGAAACACGAGTTATACTGAATCTTTTCTCACAAACCTGTGTATCAATCTACTCCTCTCCCCCTGCTCTATATCATGGTGACTGTATTCTCATTATAACAGGTTACCTTTAAAGGGAATCTATCATCAGTTTTTTGCTATTTTGAGAGTAGCATAATGATTTCAGTAATGTGTCACTTACTGGGCTGCTTATTGTAGCTTCAATAAAATCACTGTTTTATTAGTAGGAGATTATCACTAGCGGACTAGTTGTCTGGTGCCATATAGTCCTCCTGCTCTTGAGTGACCTCATTGAAACCACTGATTCTCAGCTTTCTGCCTATGCACAGTGTACACAGAAAGCTGCCAATCAGGGGTGTGGGCGGGGTTATACAGATCTCCCCATTAGAGAACTGCTAGATCTGCAGCACAGAAAACAGTGATCGCTGATGTCCCCGGCAGTTTTCAAATTAAGTTATAGTTTTAAATGCCGCAGCGTTTCGGAGTCAAACATACCTGGCTGAGGTCATACAGTCAGTGCCTGATACATGGTGCTTGTGGATCGGGCAGCATGTATCATAAATCCGGTTCACCATAAGTATGCGTCTTACAGGTAAGTGTCCTGTGCAACCAAGACACTGGCACACCTGTAAGAGTTGACCCTTGATCTTGGCAGTTGTGAAACATTAGTCAGAATTGGGGGAATGAGTAAAAAAGTTCTTTGTGTTGTTATACTTTGCCTTGTTCTGTGCGCTGCTTGTTGGTCGGCGAATGAAGACTATCACTGATTACATTCAGAGGCTGAGAACCTGTTTTGTGCGACACAGGAGAGAGCTAAGACAGACATAATGACCCGTGCCCAGATCCATCATGCTACTGGAACGTTTTACCGTAGACTGTGGTTACATGTAGGCTTGTGGCTCAAGTTCTAGACTAGTGTGTAGTCATTGAGCTGTCGGCAACCACAGTAATGAAAGCTTTTTATTTCTTCTAGTGGACAAGACAAACTATATGGTCGGAAGTTACGGCCCCCGTGCGGACGAATATGAATTTCTCACTCCGATCGAGGAAGCGCCCAAGGGTTTGTTGGCCAGAGCCTGTTACAATATGAAGTCTCTTTTCACTGACGACGACAAGACCAATCACCTCTCCTGGGAGTGGAACCTCAACATCAGTAAAGAATGGAAGAACTAGGCCTGCCCAGAGAATACCCCCTTTGGGGTCTGTAACACCCCTCTGTCCTCCTACTCTCTGAGAGAAGCTGCCGGATTGTCTCCCAACTCTGTACCATGTGGTGTTTCCCCCCCACAAGCTCCTACCCATGCTCCTGTAAGAAATGCCAAGTGGGCTTGCCGTTTCTGCCTGGTGTGGGCACTGTTTGCCTTGCCCTGTGTTATGTATACTGCAGGATGACTGGGAGAGGGAGTGTTCCCTATCTGCTCACGTTATCGTGCCCGCTTAGTCAAGGTGCCTGGCCTCAGAATTGGCAGCCAGTTTGGGCTGGGAATTCATTCCAGGGACTTCTTTCTGTTTCTTCTTCTCTCCCGTTTATTCCAGCTCATGGCCGCCTTATGATCATTGCCTGGTCCATCATTTCTGCCAATGATTCTTTTTTTTTTAATCACTTCTCGTAGCCGTGTTGCCTTAATGATTTTGCATTTGTTGCAGTCGGGCAGTGTCCAGTGCCCCACTGGTGTAATGTGTGCCTCGTTTTAAAGTCCACCTGCTGCAGTGTAACATCCCGGAATGGGGTGACCACACTCGCAAGTTCCTAAGCTGCTTCTATTGCCGCGATGAGATCGCTTTTGAAGGCACTTCTCTGTCTATCCTGAAGGTTTGTTTTTCCCTCCAGCTCAGATTACTATAGGACCAAACGTAAGATGAAAGATTGTTCTGTGTCAGTCCTCTATCCATGGGCAGCAGGGGCTGGATTGCCCACTCTCCAGTATATGGGCTTAGTTGTGTGATGTGCCAGTGTATTGAGACCCGCCAGTACAGAGCTGCTTGTCTGTAGTCAGCCTGCTTCACCATGCACAATGTACTTATGGCATTTCCAGTAGAGCGATACACCGTTATTAACTCTAGTACTGACATATGAATGTGGAGTTTTAGCTCAGACGGGTGGCTTTCCACCCAGGGGAGATGTCCAAGTTGTGAAAGTGCTCTTCCTTGTGGATTACCGATATTTATTGCCTTGCTCATACTCTCAGATGCGCCATTCCACCCTGGGGACTCCTGGGGTATCTGTATTGTTGCAGCCTGGAGAGTCTTTGTGGAAGTGGGGGGGTTGTTTCTCACGGACAGAGAAGAAAATTTGTGGTTTATTTTGTTTTGTATTATGTCTGTAACATTTCTCAAAAGCCAGAATAGCATGATACAGCGGTCATCTGCTTCCTTTTTCTGAAATAAAGTGATTCCAACTGGCCACACGATGTCTCCCGTTCCTATATTCCATCTCTGCTCCTCCTGAGACGTTACCCTGCTGATAATATCCTGGCATGCAACCGTGAAACTGTATGTATGTGCGGCCCTCCCCAAGATGACCCTGTAAGTAAGCTCTGCAAATACCAGCAGGGGGTGCTGCAAAGCTACACTTGACTAAAGGGAAGGTGCCATTAAAAAAAAAATGACAATGTAAAGTATTCATGTTTTTTAATCGTTTTTTTAAAATATTAACATCTGTTTTTTGTTGTTGTTTTTTAAATCAAATCATTTTTATTGATAAACTCCATGCACAAGGTTTCCATCTTTGAAATATCATAAATGACATAATTATTGCATAGTGTAATACAGGAACTAAGTAACTGTACTTTATTTCTCTAACATACCGTAAACCCAAACCCCAACATTCCAGAGAGAACCATTTTCAGAGCAGTTCTAGAATAATGGAGTATAAAATCTGTAGAAAGGGTGAAGAAGGAAAAAGAGGACTAACAAGAGATGGCATTGTAAACATTCTCTCTCTAATTAAAAGATTTGTGGCCCGCCCTGGCATATCCAACCAAGAACTCTATATCATTGCAAATTTGCAAACAGAGTTACTTGTATGATAGACTCTTCTTTCTACCAGATTATATTATTCATCTTTATTATTCATCCTTTTTTGTGCTTCTTCCATTGATGGAGGTTGTGTCTAACCAATGAAATGCAAGCAGTTTTCGTGCTTGAAATAAGATACGAGAGATAGGGGCAAGTTGAGATCCCCTCGATCTTCAAATAATCCCAATATACAGTACAGACCAAAAGTTTGGACACACCTCATTTAAAGATTTTTCTGTATTTTCATGACTATGAAAATTTTACATTCACACTGAAGGCATCAAAACTATGAATTAACACATGTGGAATGATATACTTAACAAAAAAGTGTGAAACAACTGAAATTATGTCTCATATTCTAGGTTCTTCAAAGTACCCACCTTTTGTTTTGATGACTGCTTTGCACACTCTTGGCATTCTCTTGATGAGCTTCAAGAGGTAGTCACCGGGAATAGTCTTCCAACAATCTTGCAATCTTGAAGGAGTTCCCAGAGATGCTTAGCACTTGTTGGCCTTTTTGCCTTCACTCTGCGTTTTGCCTTCACTCTCGATTGGGTTCAGGTCTGGTGACTGTGGAGGCCAGGTCATCTGGCGTAGCACCCCATCACTCTCCTTCTTGGTCAAATAGCCCTTACACAGCCTGGAGGTGTGTTTGGGGTCATTGTCATGTTGAAAAATAAATGATGGTCCAACTAAATGTAAACCGGATGGAATAGCATGCCGCTGCAAGATGATGTGGTAGCCATGCTGGTTCAGTATGCCTTCAATTTTGAATAAATCCCCAACAGTGTCACCAGCAAAGCACCCCCACACCATTACACCTCCTCCTCCATGCTTCACGGTGGGAACCAGGCATGTAGAGTCCATCCGTTCACCTTTTCTGTGTCGCACAAAGACACGGTGGTTGGAACCAAAGATCTCAAATTTGGACTCATTAGACCAAAGCACAGATTTCCACTGGTCTAATGTCCATTCCTTGTGTTCTTTAGCCCAAACAAGTATCTTCTACTTGTTGCCTGTCCTTAGTAGCTATGTTACCATGAATGCCTGCTGCACAAAGTCTCCTCTTAACAGTTGTAAAGATGTGTCTGCTGCTACAACTCTGTGTGGCATTGACCTGGTCTCTAATCTGAGCTGCTGTTAACCTGCGATTTCTGAGGCTGGTGACTGGGATAAACTTATCCTCAGAAGCAGAGGTGACTCTTGGTCTTCCTTTCCTGGGGCGGTCCTCATGTGAGCCAGTTTCTTCGTAGCGCTTGATGGTTTTTACTACTGCACTTTCAAAGTTTTCCCAATTTTTCAGACTGACTGACCTTCATTTCTTAATGATGGCCACTCATTTTTCTTTACTTAGCTGCTTTTTTCTTGCCATAATACAAATTCTAACAGTCTATTCAGTAGGACTATCAGCTGTGTATCCACCAGACTTCTGCACAACACAACTGATGGTCCCAACCCCATTTATAAGGCAAGAAATTCCACATGGCACACCTGTGAAGTGAAAACCATTCCCGATGACTACCTCTTGAAGCTCAAGAGTGTGCAAAGCAGTCATCAAAGCAAAAGGTGGCTACTTTGAAGAACCTAGAATATAAGACATAATTTCAGTTGTTTAACACTTTTTTGTTAACCCCTTTCTGACATTAGACGTACCATCCCGTCGAGGTGGGCCCGTATGACCACCGACGGGATAGTACGTCATATGCTCACGGGGGGAGCGCGGCCGGGTGTCAGCTGACTATCGCAGCTGACATCCGGCACTATGTGCCAGGAGCGGTCACGGGCCGCCCCCGGCACATTAACCCCCGTAACATTGCGATCAAACATGATCACAGTGTTGCAGCAGTATAGGGAAGCATTGCGCAAGGGAGAGGGCTCCCTGCGGGCTTCCCTGAGACCCCCGGAGCAATGCGATGTGATCGCGTTGCTCCAAGGGTCCCCTACCTCCTTCCTCCCTGCAGCAGGATCGGATCCAAAATGGCCGCGGCATCCGGGTGGTAGCTTCACAGCACCTTCTCAGAGCAGGCACCGGGAAGCCTCCAGGAGTGCACATCAGATGGCGGATCTGACACAGTGCACAGCAAAGTGTCAGATCAGCGATCTTACACTATAACATGATGCCCCCCCTGGGGCAATGTTATAGTGTAAAAAAAAAATATTCACATGTGTAAAAAAAAAAAAAAAAATTACTAAAAAAATAAAAAATAAATATTGTTCCTATAAATACATTTCTTTATCTAAATAAAATAAAAAAACAATAAAAGTACCCATATTTAGTATGGCCGTGTCCGTAACGACCCAACCTATAAAACTGTCCCACTAGTTAACCCCTTCAGTGAACACCGTAAAAAAAAAAGAGGCAAAAAACAACGCTTTATTATCATACCACCAAACAAAAAGTGGAATAACACGCGAACAAAAAGACATATAAATAACCATGGTACCGCTGAAAACGTCATCTTGTCCCACAAAAAACGAGCCGCCATACAGCATCATCAGCAAAAAATAAAAAAGGTATAGTCCTCAGAATAAAGCGATGCAAAAATAATTATTTTTTCTATAAAATAGTTTTTATCGTATAAAAGCGCCAAAACATAAAAAAATGATATAAATGAGGTATCACTATAATCGTACTGACCCGAAGAATAAAACTGCTTTATCCATTTTACCAAACGCGAAACGGTATAAACGCCCCCCCAAAAAAAGAAATTCATGAATAGCTGGTTTTTGGTCATTCTGCCTCACAAGAATCGGAATAAAAAGCGATCAAAAAATGTCACGTCCCCGAAAATGTTACCAATAAAAACGTCAACTCGTCCCGCAAAAAAACAAGACCTCACATGACTCTGGACCAAAATATGGCAAAATTATAGCTCTCAAAATGTGGTAACGCAAAAAATATTTTTTGCAATAAAAAGCGTCTTTCAGTGTGTGACGGCTGCCAATCATAAAAATCCGCTAAAAAAACCCGCTATAAGGCCATGTTCACACAGTGCGTTTTTTACTGCGGAACCGCAGCGGTTCCGCAGCTGTTTTCCATGCAGGGTACATAACAATGTAACCCTATGGAAAACAGTCACTGCTGTGCACATGGTCCGTAATTTCGTTTAAAAAGCCGCGCAGAATAGCTGCGGCAAAAAAGAAGGAGCATGTCACTTCTTTTTCCTGAACCGCAGCGGTTCTGCACCCATAGACCTCCATTGTGAGGTCAAAATCGCAGATCAAAAATATATCTGCGGGTTTTACTGCGATTTGATGTGCAGAACCGCTGCAGCAGGAAGTGCGGGGGAGCGGGCGGAAGTGCGTGGGCGGAGTGTGGCTGCCCCCCCGTGCTCCGATCCCGCCCCCCCGTGCTCCGATGCCCACCCCCAGTGCTCCGATGCCCCCCCCCGTGCCCTAATCTCCCCCCCTTATACTTACCCGGCGTCCCGGTGTCCGTCCGGCCGTCTTCTCCCTGGGCGCCGCCATCTTGCAAAATGGCGGGCGCATGCGCAGTGCGCCCGCCGAATCTGCCGGCCGGCAGATTCGCTCCAAAGTGCATTTTGATCACTGAGATAGGTCTCAGTGATCAAAATAAAAAAATAGTAAATGACACCCCCCCCACTTTGTCACCCCCATTGGTAGGGACAATAAAAAAATTAAGAATTTTTTTTTTTTTTTTTTCACTAAGGTTAGAATAGGGGTAGGGGTAGGGTTAGGGTATTTTCAGCCATTTTAGCCCTAAAAAGCTTCCTAGGAAACACACAGTCTCTGCATAGAAAACTGCATAAAAAAAGGATAAAAAAACGCATCAAAAAACGCATCAAAAAAGGGCAAAAAAAAGGACCAAAAAAAGGACCTGCGTTTTCTGCCACGAGCTGCAGTTTTTTAAAAAAAACTGTCCTGAAAAAAAAAGGATGGAAATCCTGAACGTGTGAACATACCCTAAAAGTAAATCAAACCCCCCTTCATCACCCCCTTAGTTAGGGAAAAATTAAAAAAATGTATTTATTTCCATTTTCCCATTAGGGTTATGGTTAGGGCTAGGGTTAAGGCTACAGTTAGGGGTTGGGGCTAAAGTTAGGGTTAGGGTTTGGATTACATTTACGGTTGGGATTAGGGTTAGGGGTGTGTCAAGGTTAGGGGTGTGGTTAGGGTTACCGTTGGGATTAGGGTTTCAGTTATAATTGGGGGGTTTCCACTGTTTAGGCACATCAGGGGCTCTCCAAACGTGGCATGGCGTCCGATCTCAATTCCAGCCAATTCTGCATTGAAAAAGTAAAACAGTGCTCCTTCCCTTCCGAGCTCTCCCGTGCGCCTAAACAGGGGTTTACCCCAACATATGGGGTATCAGCATACTCAGAACAAATTGGACAACAACTTTTTTTGTCCAACTTCTCTTGTTACCCTTGGCAAAATAAAAATTTGGGGGGCTAAAAAACCCTTTTTGTGGGAAAAAATGAATTTTTTGTTTTCACGGCTCCGCGTTATAAACTGTAGTGAAACACTTAGGGGTTCAAAGTTCTCTCAACACATCTAGATAAGTTCCTTGGGGGTCTAGTTTCCAATATGGGGGTCACTTGTGGGGGGCTTCTACTGTTTAGGTACATTAGGGGCTCTGCAAACGCAATGTGACGCCTGCAGACCATTCCATCTAACTCTGCATTCCAAATGGCGCTCCTTCCTTTCCGAGCTCTGCCATGCGCCCAAACGGTGGTTCCCCCTCACATATAGGGTATCAGCGTACTCAGGATAAATTGGACAACAACTTTTGGAAACCAATTTCTCCTGTTACCCTTGTGAAAGTGTAAAATTGCGGGCTAAAAATCATTTTTGAAGACAAAAAAAGAATTTTTTTATTTTCACGGCTCTGCGTTATAAACTTCTGTGAAGCATTTGGGGGTAAAAAGTGCTCACCACACATCTAGATAAGTTCCTTGGGGGGGTCTAGTTTCCAAAATGTGGTCATTTGTGGGGGGTTTCTACTGTTTAGGCACATCAGGGGCTCTGCAAATGCAATGTGACGCCCGCAGACCATTCCATCAAAGTCTGCATTCCAAATGGCGCTCCTTCCCTTCCGAGCCCCGATGTGTGCCCAAACAGTGGTTTACCCCCACATATGGAGTATCAGCGTAATCAGGACAAACTGGGCAACAAATATTGGGGTCCAATTTCTCCTGTTACCCTTGTGAAAATAAAAAATTGCTTGCTAAAACATAATTTTTGAGGAAAGAAAAATGATTTTTTATTTTCACAGGTCTGCGTTGTAAATTTCTGTGAAGCACTTGGCGTTTCAAAGTGCTCACCACACATCTAGATAAGTTCCTTGGGGGGTCTAGTTTCCAAAATGGGGTCACGTGTGGGGGGTTTCTACTGGTTAGGCATATCAGGGGCTCTGCAAATGTAACCTGATGCCCGCAGACCATTCCATCAAAGTCTGCATTCCAAAACGTCACTACTTCCCTTCTGAGCCCCAACTTGTGCCCAAACAGTGGTTCCCCCCCCCCCCCCCCCCACATATGGGGTATCGGCGTACTCAGGACAAACTAGACAATAACTTTTGGGGTCCAATTTCTCCTGTCACTCTTGTGAAAATAAAAAATAGCTTGCTAAAAATTAATTTTTGAGGAAAGAAAAATGATTTTTTATTTTCACGGCTCTGTCTTATAAACTTCTGTGAAGCACTTGGGGGTTTAAAGTGCTCACCACACATCTAGATTAGTTCCATGCGAGGTCTAGTTTCAAAAATGGGGTCACTTGTGGGGGAGCTCCAATGTTTAGGCACACTGGGGCTCTCCAAACGCCACATGGTGTCCGCTAACAAGCTAAGTTTTCATTCAAAAAGTCAAATGGCGCTCCTTCTCTTCCGAGCCCTGCCATGCGCCCAAACAGTGGTTTACCCCCACATATGAGGTATCAGTGTACTCAGGAGAAATTGCCCAATAAATTTTAGGATCCATTTTATCCTGTTGCCCATGTGGAAATGAACAAATTGAGGCTAAAAGAAATTTTTTTCGTGAAAAAAAAAGTACTTTTTCATTTTTACGGATCAATTTGTGAAGCACCTGGGGGGTTTAAAGTGCTCACTATGCATCTAGATAAGCTCCTTGGGGGGTCTAGTTTCCAAAATTTGGTCACTTGTGGGGGAGCTCCAATGTTTAGGCACATAGGGGCTTTCCAAACGCGACATGGTGTCCGCTAACGATTGGAGCTAATTTTTCATTGAAAAAGTCAAATGGTGCTCCTTCACTTCCGAGCCCTGTCGTGCGCCCAAACAGTGGTTCCCCCCCTACATATAGGGTATCTGCGTACTCAGGACAAATTGTACAATAGCTTTTGGGGTCCAGTTTCTCCTTTTACCCTTGGGAAAATAAAAAAATTGTTGCTAAAAGATCATTTTTGTGACTAAAAAGTTAAATGTTAATTTTTTCCTTCCATGTTGCTTCTGCTGCTGTGAAGCACCTGAAGGGTTAATATACTTCTTGAATGTGGTTTTGAGCACCTTGAGGGGTGCAGTTTTTAGAATGGTGTCACTTTTGGGTATTTTCAGCCATATAGACCCCTCAAACTGACTTCAAATGTGAGGTGGTCCCTAAAAAAAATGGTTTTGTAAATTTCGTTGTAAAAATGAGAAATCGCTGGTCAAATTTTAACTCTTATAACTTCCTAGCAAAAAAAAATGTTGTTTCCAAAATTGTGCTGATGTAAAGTAGACATGTGGGTAATGTTATTTATTAACTATTTTGTGCCACATAACTTTCTCGTTTAACAGAATAAAAATTCAAAATTTGAAAATTGTGAAATTTTCAAAATTTTCACCAAATTTCCATTTTTTTCACACAAAAAAAACGCAAAAATTATCTACCTAAATTTACCACTAACATGAAGCCCAATATGTCACGAAAAAACAATCTCAGAACCGCTAGGATCCGTTGAAGCGTTCCTGAGTTATTACCTCATAAAGGGACACTGGTCAGAATTGGTGGTTTACACCCGCATATAGGGTATCGGCGTACTCAGGACAAATTGTACAACAACTTTTGGCATCCAATTTCTTCTCTTACCCTTGGGAAAATAAAAAATTGGGAGTGAAAAGATAATTTTTTGTGAAAAAATATGATTTTTTATTTTTACGGCTCTGCATTATAAACTTCTGTGAAGCACTTGGTGGGTCAAAGTGCTCACCACACATCTAGATAAGTTCCTTAGGGGGTCTACTTTCCAAAATGGTGTCACTTGTGGGGGGTTTCAATGTTTAGGCACATCAGTGGCTCTCTAAAAGCAACATGGCGTCCCATCTCAATTCTAGTCAATTTTGCATTGAAAAGTCAAAACAGTGGTTAACCCCCACATATGGCGTACTCAGGACAAATTGTGCAACATCTTTTGGGGTCCATTTTCTCCTGTTACCCTTGGTAAAATAAAACAAATTGGAGCTGAAGTAAATTTTTTGTGAAAAAAAGTGAAATGTTCATTTTTATTTAAAGGGACACTGTCACCTGGATTTGGAGGGAACAATCTTCAGCCATGGAAGCGGGGTTTTTGATTCACCCTTTCCTTACCCGCTGGCTGCATGCTGGCTGCAATATTGGATTGAAGTTCATTCTCTGTCCTCCATAGTACACGCCTGCGCAAGGCAAGAAAAATCTTTGCCAGGGGTTGTATATAAACAGTACAGAGCAAAAGTTTGGACACACCTTCTCATTTAAAGATTTTTCTGTATTTTCATGACTATGAAAATTATTAATTCACACTGAAGGCATCAAAACTATGAATTAACTCATGTGGAATTATATACTTAACAAAAAAGTGTGAAACAACTGAAAATATGTCTTATATTCTAGGTTCTTCAAATCAGCCACCTTTTGCTTTGATGACTGCTTTGCACACTCTTGGCATTCTCTTGATGAGCTTCAAGAGGTAGTCACCGGAAATCGTTTTCACTTCACAGGTGTGCCCTGTTAGGTTTAATAAGTGGGATTTCTTGCCTTATAAATGGGGTTGTGTTGTGAATTCTGTGGCAGAGCTCCCTCCTGTGGTCACAAGTGGTACTTCGGCTGATTCTCTCTGGGATCTTCCGTTTGTGGAGGAAACTGGTACTGCTGCTTCTGAGTTTCCTTCCTCAGGTGATCTGGTGAGGTCGTTAGGTGCTTCTCTACTTAACCCCACCTAATGCTTTGATTCATGCTTCCTGTCAATGTTCCAGTGTTGGACTTGTGTTTCTCTGGATCATTCCTGTGGCCTGCTGCTCTGCATAGCTAAGTGCTTCTTTGCTATTTGTTGCTATTTTTTCTGTCCAGCTTGTGTATTTGTTTTGCTGGAAGCTCTGGGACGCAAAGGGTGTACCTCCGTGCCGTTAGTTCGGTACGGAGGGTCTTTTTGCCCCTTTGCGTGGTTTTCTTTAGGGTTTTGTGTAGACCGCAAAGTTATCTTTCCTATCCTCGTTCTGTCTAGAATATCGGGCCTCACTTTGCTGAATCTATTTCATCCCTACATTTGTCTTTTCATCTTACTCACAGTCATTATATGTGGGGGGCTGCCTTTTCCTTTGGGGTATTTCTCTGAGGCAAGGTAGGCTTATTTTTTCTATCTTCAGGCTAGTTAGTTTCTCAGGCTGTGCCGAGTTGCATAGGGAGCTTTAGGTGCAATCCACGGCTGCCTCTAGTTGTGTTTGGAGAGGATCAGGAATTGCGGTCTGCAGAGTTCCCACGTCTCAGAGCTCGTTCTATTATTTTGGGTTATTGTCAGATCACTGTATGTGCTCTGACCTCCATGTCCATTGTGATACTGAATTGCCTTTCATAACAGGGTTGGGACCATCCGTTGTGTTGTGCAGAAGTCTAGTGGGTACACAGCTGATAGTGCTACTGAATAGACTGTTAGAATTTGTATTATAGCAACAAAAAAGCAGCTAAGTAAAGAAAAGCGAGTGGCCATCATTACTTTAAGAAATGAAGGTCAGTCAGTCCGAAAAATTGGGAAAACTTTGAAAGTGACCCCAAGTGCAGTGGCAAAAACCATCAAGCGCTACAAAGAAACTGGCTCACATGAGGACCGCCCCAGGAAAGGAAGACCAAGAGTCACCTCTGCTTCTGAGGATAAGTTTATCCGAGTCACCAGCCTCAGAAATCGCAGGTTAACAGCAGCTCAGATTAGAGACCAGGTCAATGCCACACAGATTTGTAGCAGCAGACACATCTCTACGACAACTGTTAAGAGGAGACTTTGTGCAGCAGGCCTTCATGGTAAAATAGCTGCTAGGAAACCACTGCTAAGGACAGGCAACAAGCAGAAGAGACTTGTTTGGGCTAAAGAACACAAGGAATGGACATTAGACCAGTGGAAATCTGTGCTTTGGTCTGATGAGTCCAAATTTTAGATCTTTGGTTCCAACCACCGTGTCTTTGTGTGACGCAGAAAAGGTGAACGCATGGATTCTACATGCCTGATTCCCACCGTGAAGCATGGAGGAGAAGGTGTGATGGTGTGGGGGTGCTTTGCTGGTAACACTGTTGGGGATTTATTCAAAATTGAAGGCATACTGAACCAGCATGGCTACCACATCATCTTGCAGCGGCATGCTATTCCATCCGGTTTACATTTAGTTGGACCATCATTTATTTTTCAACAGGACAATGACCCCAAACACACCTCCAGGCTGTGTAGGGGCTATTTGACCAAGAAGGAGAGTGATGGGGTTCTGCGCCAGATGACCTGGCCTGCACAGTCACCAGATCTGAACCCAATTGAAATGGTTTGGGGTGAGCTGGACGGCAGAGTGAATGCAAAAGGGCCAACAAGTGCTAAGCATCTCTGGGAACTCCTTCAAGATTGTTGGAAGACCATTCCCAGTGACTTCCTCTTGAAGCTCATCAAGAGAATGCCAAGAGTGTGCAAAGCAGTCATCAAAGCAAAAGGTGGCTACTTTGAAGAACCTAGAATAAAAGAGATATTTTCAGTTGTTTCACACTTTTTTGTTAAGTATATAATTCCACATGAGTTAATTAATAGTTTTGATGCCTTCAGTGTGAATTTACAATTTTCATAGTCATGAAAATACAGAAAAATCTTTAAATGAGAAGGTGTGTCCAAACTTTTGGTCTGTACTCTATATGTGTAAATATACAGTATACAATATATATATGTATATAATATAGTACACTGCTCTAAAAATTGAAGGGAACGTTTAAACAACACAATGTAACTAAGTCAATCACACTTCTGTGAAATCAACCTGTCCAGTTATGAAGAAATAATAGGCAATGAGCAAGACAACCCCTATAAATGAGTGGTCCTGCAGGGGGTGACCACAGACCCTTTCTCTGTTCTCATGTTTTTGACTGTTGTTTTGATCACTTTTGCATTTTGTTATTGATATCACCCCTAGAGGAACTGTATAGTAGCATGAGGCGGTGTCTACAACCCACAGAAGTTGCTCATTTAGTGCAGCTCATCCATGATGGCACATCAATGTGAGCTGTGGCAAGAAGGGTAGCTGTGTCTGTCAGCACAGTGTCCAGAGCATGGAGCAGATGCCAGGAGACAGGTAAGTACACCAGGAGATGTGGAGGCAGCTGTAGGAGGGCAACAAACCAGCAGGAGGACCGCTACCTCCTCCTTTGGAGGTGCAGTGCCAGAGCCCTGCAAAATAACCTCCAGCAGGTCATTAACATCCATATGTTTGCTCAAACTGTCAGAAAAACTCCACATCCACAAGTGGGTGTTGTGCTCGCAACCCAACACCGCGCAGGGCGATTGGCAATTGGCAGAGAACATCAAAATTGGCTGATCTGACATTGGCACTCTGTGCCCTTCGTGTTTGAGAGCAGGTTCACAATGAGCACATGTGACAGACATGACACATTCTGGAGCTGCCGTGGAGAACGTTCTGCTGCCTGCAACATCCTCCAGCATGACCGGTTGGCAGTGGGTCAGTAATGGTGTGGGAGGCATTTCTTTTGAGGGCCGCACAACTCTCAATGTGCCAGCCAGTGGTACCTTGACTGCCATTGGGTACTGGGATGAGATGCTTAGACCCCTTGTGAGACCATATGCTGGTGCGGTTGGCTCTGGGTTCCTCCTAATGCAGGACAATGCCAGACCTCATGTGGCTGAAGTGTGTCAGCAGTTCCTGCAAGATGAAGGCATTGAAGCTATGGACTGGCCCGCCCGTTCCCCAGACCTGAATCCGATTGAACACATCCGGGACATCATGTCTCACTCCATCCACCAACGTCACGTTGCACTACAAACTGTCCAGGAATTGACATGTTTTTTCCCCTTCACCATTGGGCTATTTTCCGTTTTTTTTTTTTGTTTTTCATTCCCCTTCTTCCCAGAGCCATACCTTTTTAGTTTATTTGTCAGTGTGACCATGTGAGGGCTTGTTTTTGCAGGAGGAGTTGTACTTTTAAGTGACACTATTGATTTTACCATATTGTGTACTGGAATACCAAAAAAAAAATTGAAAATGCAAAAAAAAAGTGCAATTCTACAATTTTCTTTTACCATGTTCATTAAATGCGAAAACGGAGCTGCCATTATGATTCTTCAGGTCATTACGAGCTCACAGACACCAAACATGTCTAGGTTCTTTTTTATTTAAGTGGTGAAAAAAATCCAAAGTTTGTTAAAAAAGAAGAAAAGGTGCCATTTTCCGATACCTGTAGCGTCTCCATTTTTTGGGCTCTGGTGCTGAGTGAGGGTTTATTTTTTGCTCACTGAGCTGATGTTTTTATTGATACCATTTTGGGGTAGATACAAATTTGTGTATTTTACAATATTTGGGCTTAATTGCTTCCCCTTTTATTGGGATTATATTGATAGAATCTGATAGGGAACCTCTTTATATTTCTTACATAAAGACATCTAAGAACTTTGGCAACAGTACCTCTTTATTTAGTTTCTAACATTCTCCTGGGATACCAGGTGCTTTCTCATTTTGCAATGTTTGTAATGCATCATCTAGTTCCTCAAAGTCCAGGGGCAGATCCAAAGCCTCCCTTGTAGCTCCAGCCAGCCTAGGAAGAGCAATTCCATTTAGGTAAGGGAACCAGCCAGCAGGATTGTGCTGAGTAACCTACAGACCCCACAACTTTTCCTTCATGATGTTGTAATGTGAATGCTATGGAGTGTATGTTAATATGATTAGAATAGTGACCATAGTGATCGCAGACCATGTGGTGCCCTACTTTGTGCTGCAGTGCACAGTGTTGCCGGTGTAGTGCCACAAATTGATCTAATACCTAGATAGACACCGATATGTGCCAGGTGATGGGTCCCGCCTGCTGGATCATATCACTGCACTGATTGCATAAGCATTTCGGTATTTGTATTAATAGTGTTCTTGGGTCAGCGTGCTCTACAGGACAGTCCATGTACAAGGACATAATAATAATTGAGCACCTGGCTATTTCAGCAGGTTTGCAGTTTTCTACAACTTAATCTGTGTACTGGTTGTGTAAATTATAGAAATGCTTCTTATAATGCACAGAACTACAAGTAGAAAATTCACTCTTTCCTTTTCCTTAAACCCTTAATGACAAGGTCAAATTTTTTAAATCTGACCAGTGTCACTTTATTGGGTAAAAACTCTGGAACACTTCAACTGATCCCAGTGATTGTGAGATTGTCTTCTCATAACACATTGTACTTCATAATAGTGGTAACATTGATATGACTGATATGATATGATATGATATGATATGAGTTTCTTTGTAAAAATATTGGAAATTTCGCAATTTTCAAACTTTTAATTCTTATGCCTTGGAAGTGAACCTGTCAGCAGGATTGTGCACAGTAACCTACAGACAGTGTCAGGTCGGCGCCGTTACACTGATTACAATGATACCTGGGTTGATGAAATCCGTCTTGTGGTTGTTGTGTAATTTGTATTTGTAATTTTGAGTTAGATATGCTCGTGCTTCGGGGCGGCCTGTGGTGCTCTGAGTAGGGTATTCATAATGAAGACTGCTGACCGGTCACTGATCCCTCAATAAACATAAGGATGAATGACCTCAGGGAGATCAAAACATCCAACACCGCGGAGACACCATCACGTGTTTCTCAATGCAGTGATCCAGAACACTGCCCCCATCCCTTATGGGAAATATGCAAATGCATGTAGAAAAGCCGCAGAGACACCATCACGTGTTTCTCAACGCAAGCAATAAATAGCCAGGTCTTTCACTGGGAAGGAACAACCACGGGAAGGGCAGCATCCAAAAAGGAAAACCACCTATGCCAAAACATGGTATCCATCCACAGACAGCTGTTTCGGGGTATTTGCCCCTCATCAGTGTGGAGTAGGAAACTGACTATTAGGAGGATGGATGGATACCATGTTTTGGCATAGATGGTTTTCCTTTTTGGATGCTGCCCTTACCGTGGTTGTTCCTTCCCGGTGAAAGACCTGGCTATTTATTGCTTGCGTTGAGAAACACGTGATGGTGTCTCCTTGGAGTTCGATGTTTTGATCTCCCCGAGGTCATTCATGTTGTGAATTCTGCTCTTGGGCTCCCTCCGGTGGTTATGAGTGGTAGTGCTGCTGTCTTTGGATCGCAGCATTTATCAGGTGTGTTCACTTTTTGCAATTTGGACTCAGCTATTTAGTCCTGCTTTATCCTTTAGTCAGTGCCAGTTGTCCATTGTTTTTGGAGGATTCACATCCCTTTCTGGTCTCTCCTGTTTGCTGTGCTTTTCAACAAAGATAAGTCCTGGCTTTGTTTTTGCTGTCCACATGCTGTGGGCCTTATAGTTCAGTGCATTTTCATGTTTTGTCTTGTCCAGGTTGTCTGTGTAAGGATTTTTTGCAGCCAAGCAGTATCTCTGGAGATGCAGATATGCCCTCCATGTCTTTAGTCAGATGTGGAGTTTTGTATTTTCTGTGGTGGATATTTTCTAGTGTTTTAATACTGACCGCATAGTTCTCTGTCCTATTCTTTCTTTTTAGCTAGTAAGGCCTACTTTGCTTATCCTGATTTCAGTCTGCGTTTGTCATTTCCCTCTCCTCTCACAGTCAATATTTGTGGGGGGCTGTCTATCCTTTGGGGATTTTCTCTGAGGCAAGATAGTTTTCCCGTTTCCATCTTTAGGGGAAGTTAGTCCTTAGGCTGTGTCGAGGTGTCTAGGGAGTGTTAGGTACATCCCACGGCTATTTCTAGTTGCGCTGCTAAGTTCAGGGTCTGCGGTCAGTACAGTTACCACCTTCTCCAGAGTACGTCACATGCTGCTCCTAGGCCACCAGATCATAACAGTACAACTGGCCAACAATGAGTTAATTGCATCTCAGAAGAAGGGAGGAAAGGTTTTGAGCCTTTTTTTTTCCTTAGCCTGTTTTGTCTTTTCCTCCCTCTTAATCTCTGGGTGGCTGCGGAACCTAGTAATAACATGAATGTTCAGGAGTTGGATCAGCTTGCTGCTAGGGTACAGGGTATTTCAGATTATATTGTTCAGACTCCTGCCTTAGAACCTAAGATTCCCACTCCTGATTTATTCTTTGGTGACAGATCCAAATTTTTGAGTTTCAAAAATAACTGTAAACTGTTTTTTTGCATTGAGACCCCGGTCCTCTGGTGATCCCATTCAGCAGGTTAAAATCATCATATCCCTGCTGCGTGGTGACCCACAGGATTGGGCATTTTCCCTGGAAACTGGCAATCCTGCTTTGCTTAATGTTGATTCTTTCTTTCAAGCATTGGGGTTATTGTATGATGAGCCTAATTCTGTGGATCAAGCTGAGAAGATCTTGTTGGCCCTGTGTCAGGGTCAAGAAGCGGCAGAATCGTATTGCCAGAAATTTAGAAAATGGTCTGTACTGACTAAATGGAATGAGGATGCCTTGGCGGCAATTTTCAGAAAGGGTCTTTCTGAATCCGTTAAAGATGTTATGGTGGGGTTCCCCACGCCTGCTGGTCTGAGTGATTCTATGTCTCTGGCCATTCAGATTTATCGGCGCCTGCGCGAGCGCAGAGTAGTGTGCACTGTGGCGTTGTCCTCTGAGCGGAGCCCTGAGCCTATGCAGTGTGATAGGATTTTGTTTAGATCTGAACGTCAAAGATTCAGGCGTCAGAATAGGTTGTGTTTTTACTGCGGCGATTCTGCTCATGTTATTTCTGATTGCCCTAAGCGTACAAAGAGAATCGTTAGTTCTGTTACCATCAGTACTGTACAACCTAAATTTCTGTTATCTGTGACCTTGATCTGCTCATTATCATCATTTTCTGTCATGGCATTTGTGGATTCAGGCGCCGCTCTGAATTTAATGGACTTAGAATTTGCCAGACGTTGTGGTTTCCCCTTGCAGCCTTTGCAGAACCCTATTCCTTTAAGGGGCATTGATGCTACACCGTTGGCTATAAATAAACCTCAGTTTTGGACACAGCTGACCATGCGCATGGCGCCAGCTCATCAGGAAGATTGTCGTTTTCTGGTGTTGCATAATTTGCATGATGATATTGTGCTGGGTTTTCCATGGTTACAGGTACATAATTCAGTGTTAGATTGGAGATCTATGTCTGTGACTAGTTGGGGTTGTCAGGGGGTTCATGGTCACGTTCCTTTGATGTCAATTTCCTCTTCCCCCTCTTCTGAAATTCCTGAGTTTTTGTCAGATTTCCACGATGTATTCGATGAGCCCAAATCCAGTTCCCTTCCACCGCATAGGGACTGTGATTGTGCTATTGACTTGATTCCAGGTTGTAAGTTCCCTAAGGGCCGACTTTTCAACCTGTCTGTGCCAGAATATGCCGCCATGCGGAGCTATATTAAGGAGTCTTTGGAGAAGGGGCATATTCGGCCATCTTCTTCACCATTGGGAGCAGGTTTTTTTTTTGTTGCCAAGAAGGATGGCTCCTTGAGACCCTGTATTGATTATCGCCTCTTGAATAAGATTACGGTCAAATTTCAATACCCTTTGCCTTTGCTTACTGATTTGTTTGCTAGGATTAAGGGGGCTAGCTGGTTTACTAAGATTGACCTTCGAGGGGCATATAATCTTATTCGTATTAAGCAGGGTGACGAATGGAAAACTGCATTTAATACGCCCGAAGGCCATTTTGAATACCTTGTGATGCCATTCGGACTCTCTAATGCCCCATCTGTGTTCCAATCCTTCATGCATGATATCTTTCGGAGTTATCTTGATAAATTCATGGTTGTATATTTGGATGATATTTTGATTTTTTCCGATGATTGGGAGTCTCATGTGAAACAGGTCAGGATGGTATTTCAGATCCTCCGTAATAATGCTTTATTTGTGAAGGGGTCGAAGTGCCTCTTTGGAGTGCAGAAGGTTTCTTTTTTGGGCTTCATTTTTTCTCCCTCATCTATAGAAATGGATCCGGTTAAGGTTCAGGCCATTCATTATTAGATTCAGCCCACATCTGTGAAGAGCCTTCAGAAATTCTTGGGCTTTGCTAATTTTTATCGTCGTTTCATTGCCAACTTCTCCAGTGTGGTTAAACCTCTGACCGATTTGACGAAGAAAGGTGCTGATGTGACGAATTGGTCCTCCGCGGCTGTTTCTGCCTTTCAGGAGCTTAAACGCCGATTTACTTCTGCCCCTGTGTTGCGTCAGCCGGATGTTTCTCTTCCATTTCAGGTTGAAGTTGACGCGTCTGAGATTGGGGCAGGGGCCGTTTTGTCTCAGAGGAATTCTGATGGTTTCTTGATGAAACCGTGTGCCTTCTTTTCTCGGAAGTTTTCGCCTGCGGAACGCAATTATGATGTCGGCAATCGGGAGTTGTTGGCTATGAAGTGGGCATTTGATGAGTGGCGACATTGGCTTGAGGGGGCCAAGCACCGTATTGTGGTCCTGACCGATCATAAGAATCTGATTTACCTCGAGTTTGCCAAACGGCTGAATCCTAGACAGGCTCGATGGTTCCTGTTTTTCTCCCGTTTTGATTTTGTGGTCTCGTACATTCCTGGTACTAAGAATGTTAAGGCGGATGCCCTCTCTAGGAGTTTTTTTCCCGATTCCCCTGGGGTTCTTGAGCCGGTCGGCATTCTGAAGGAAAGGGTGATTCTTTTTCCATCTCCCCTGATTTACGACGGGTTCTTCAGGAATTTCAGGCTAATAAACCTGACCGCTGTCCAGTGGGGAAACTGTTTGTTTCTGATAGATGGACTAGTAAAGTGATTTCTGAGGTTCATTGTTCTGTGTTGGCTGGCCATCCTGGGATTTTTGGTACCAGAGATTTGGTTGGTAGGTCCTTTTGGTGGCCTTCTTTGTCGCGGGATGTGCGTTCTTTTGTGCAGTCCTGTGGGATTTGTGCACGGGCTAAGCCTTGCTGTTCCCGCGCTAGTGGGTTGCTTCTGCCTTTGCCGGTCCCTGAGAGACCTTGGACGCATATTTCTTGGATTTTATTTCAGAGCTTCCGGTTTCCCAGAGGATGTCTGTTATTTTGGTGGTTTGTGACCGGTTTTCTAAGATGGTTCATTTGGTACCTTTGCCTAAATTGCCTTCCTCTTCTGATTTGGTTCCGTTGTTTTTTCAGCATGTGGTTCGTTTGCATGGCATTCCGGAGAATATAGTGTGTCCGATAGAGGTTCCCAGTTTGTTTCTAGGTTTTGGCGGGCCTTTTGTGCTAGGCTGGGCATTGATTTGTCTTTTTCTTCCGCATTTCATCTTCAGACAAATGGCCAAACCGAGCGAACTAATCAGACTTTGGAAACTTATTTGAGATGCTTTGTGTCTGCTGATCAGGATGATTGGGTGGCTTTCTTGCCATTGGCCGAGTTTGCCCTTAATAATCGGGCTAGTTCTGCTACCTTGGTTTCACCTTTCTTTTGTAATTTTGGTTTTCATCCTCGTTTTTCTTCAGGGCAGGTTGAGCCTTCTGATTGTCCTGGTGTGGATTCTGTGGTTGACAGGCTGCAGCAGATTTGGGCTCATGTGGTGGACAATTTGGTGTTGTCTCAGGAGGCTCAGCGTTTTGCTAACCGTCGTCGGTGTGTTGGTTCCCGGCTTCGGGTTGGGGATTTGGTCTGGTTGTCTTCCCGTCATGTTCCTATGAAGGTTTCTTCCCCTAAGTTCAAGCCTTGGCTTATTGGTCCTTATAGGATTTCTGAGATTATCAATCCAGTGTCTTTTCGTTTGGCCCTTCCAGCCTCTTTTTCCATCCATAATGTTTTCCATAGATCTTTGTTGCGGAAGTATGTGGTGCCCGTTGTTTCCTCTGTTGATCCTCCGGCCCCGGTGTTGATTGATGGGGAGTTGGAGTATGTGGTTGAGAAGATTTTGGATTCTCGTTTTTCGAGGCGGAAGCTTCAGTATCTGGTCAAATGGAAGGGTTATGGCCAGGAGGATAATTCTTGGGTTGTTGCCTCCGATGTTCATGCTGACGATTTGGTTCGTGCCTTTCATTTGGCTCGTCCTGATCGGCCTGGGGGCTCTGGTGAGGGTTCGGTGACCCCTCCTCAAGGGAGGTACTGTTGTGAATTCTGCTCTTGGGCTCCCTCCGGTGGTTATGAGTGGTAGTGCTGCTGTCTTTGGATCGCAGCATTTATCAGGTGTGTTCACTTTTTGCAATTTGGACTCAGCTATTTAGTCCTGCTTTATCCTTTAGTCAGTGCCAGTTGTCCATTGTTTTTGAAGGATTCACATCCCTTTCTGGTCTCTCCTGTTTGCTGTGCTTTTCAACAAATATAAGTCCTGGCTTTGTTTTTGCTGTCCACATGCTGTGGGCCTTATAGTTCAGTGCATTTTCATGTTTTGTCTTGTCCAGCTTGTCTGTGTAAGGATTTTTTGCAGCCAAGCGGTATCTCTGGAGATGCAGATATACCCTCCATGTCTTTAGTCAGATGTGGAGTTTTGTATTTTCTGTGGTGGATATTTTCTAGTGTTTTAATACTGACCGCATAGTTCTCTGTCCTATTCTTTCTTTTTAGCTAGTAAGGCCTCCTTTGCTTATCCTGATTTCAGTCTGCGTTTGTCATTTCCCTCTCCTCTCACAGTCAATATTTGTGGGGGGCTGTCTATCCTTTGGGGATTTTCTCTGAGGCAAGATAGTTTTCCCATTTCTATCTTTAGGGGAAGTTAGTCCTTAGGCTGTGTCGAGGTGTCTAGGGAGTGTTAGGTACATCCCACGGCTATTTCTAGTCGCGCTGCTAAGTTCAGGGTCTGCGGTCAGTACAGGTACCACCTTCTCCAGAGTACGTCACATGTTGCTCCTAGGCCACCAGATCATAACACATTCATCCTTATGTTTATAGTCCTTTTACGAGGCACTGCTCGTAATAGCCAGTTTCCTACTCCACACTGATGAGGGGCAAATACCCGAAACAGCTGTCTGTGGATGGATACCATGTTTTGGCATAAGTGGTTTTCCTTTTTGGATGCTGCCCTTACCGTGGTTGTTCCTTCCAGGTGAAAGACCTGGCTATTTATTGCTTGCGTTGAGAAACACGTGATGGTGTCTCCGCGGCTTTTCTACATACTGATCCCTCAATGACCGGCCCCCTATTTTACCTGCTTAATTCTATATTTTTTTTTTTAAATCTCCTTCTGCAGAAAGGCATCCATATTGTGTATTTATGGATACCATCAAAAATAATTAAATTCCTAAAATAAAAAAAAATCAATTTGAAAACGGCTGTGCCTGTGCAGAAGCAGCAATCGTGCAGGCACTGCCAGCGCCATTTTCAAACTGATTTTCTTTATGAATTTATGGATATAATCAAAAAGAATATTTTAATAAAATAATTTAGTGCACAATATGGATGCGATCATGGTGCAGCACAGACGCAGATGCCTGCTTTCAGAAGTTTTTTTTTTTTTTTTTAAATATATATAATATAAACTAGATGGTAGCCAGATTCTAACGCATCGGGTATTCTAGAATATGTATGTAGTTTATTTATGAAGATTTTAGGATAATACATTGAATACACAGGATTCGGCTGGCCGCGACCAATTAGCGAAGCGTGGTTCAAATCCTGCGCCAATTCGCCGGACTGCACCTGTCGCTGATTGTTCACGGCCGGCCACGTAGTATATAGCACAGCCACGTAGTATATAACAGCCCACGTAGTAAATAGCACAGCCACGTAGTATATAGCACAGCCCACGGAGTATATAGCACAGCACACGGAGTATATTGCACAGCCCGCATAGTTTATTGTGCAGTACCATGCAAGCAGTATATAACACAGGCCACGTAGTGTATAACACAGGCCTCGTAGTACATTACACAGCCCGCGTAGTACATTGCACAGCCCGCGTACTATATTGCACAGCGTATATAGCACAGCCCACATAGTATATAGCACAGCCCAAGCAGTATATTGCCCAGCCCACGTAGTATATTGCCCAGCCCATGTAATGTATTGCACAGCCCACGCAGTATATAGCAATGTGGGCACCATATCCCTGTTTAAAAAAAAAATAATTTAAATAAAAAATAGTGATATACTCACCCTCCGTTGGCCCCCGGATCGAAGCGGTTACCGACGCTCCTCACGCGCTCTGGTCTGAAGAGTGCATTGCGGTCTCGTGAGATGATGACGTAGCGGTCTCACGCGACCACTATGTCATCATCTCGTGAGACCGCAATGCATGGAGCGGTCACCGGGGCATCGCGAGGAGCGGGAAAGGCCTATTCTGGATTCGAGGGGCCGACAGACGATTAGTATATAACTATTTTTTTTTTTTAATTATTATTTTTAGCATTAGATCTTTTTACTATTGATGCTATACAAAAATATTCCAATGAGCATAATTGGTGGTGTAGAGACGTATTGTAAAATAAAAGTGATGGTATGTATCAGTCAACATACACCAACCATGCATGGACAATATGGATAACTGCCAATACCATGTTAGAACAACCGAAGAACATGCAGTCACTGAATCCAATAAAAAAATATCTTTATTTCAAATCACTAAAATTACATACACAAAGGCCAGACAAATAGCGAAAATGGGGCCAGCAGATGACAAGACAAATGCCGCAGGCAACATGAAGAGCAGTCGCCCAAGGTATGGTGACCCCGGCAAAACTCCAGAACCGGACAGCTGCACTGGTCCGGACCCTCTACAGCAGGTAATACGCACAGTGATTTTAGCGTCCACATGTCTTCTACCTCACTTAAGTACACCATCTAGGTTACTATGTAGCCTTTTGTGGCAGCACTGCTGATACCTTTGTTAGAATGGGTGATTGACATGTGGCGTGGCGTGTGCTTTGTTACACCAGCTGTCCGGTTCTGGAGTTTTGCCGGGGTCACCATACCTTGGGCGACTGCTCTTCATGTTGCCTGCGGCATTTGTCTTGTCATCTGCTGGCCCCATTTTCGCTATTTGTCTGGCCTTTGTGTATGTAATTTTAGTGATTTGAAATAAAGATATTTTTTTATTGGATTCAGTGACTGCAAGTTCTTCGGTTGTTCTTACTATTGATGCTGCATAGGCAGCATGAATAGTAAAAAGTTGGTCACAGGGTTAATAGCAGCGTTAACCGAGTGCGTTACACCGCGGTCAACGCTACCATTACCCCTGTGTGAGCGCTGACTGGAGGGGAGTACGGAGAGGGCACTGACTGCGGGGAGGAAGGAGCCGCCATATTGCCGCCGGACTGTGCCCGTCGCTGATTGGTTGTGGCTGTTTTCCCACGACCAATCAGCAACTTGGATTTCCATGACAGACAGAGGCCGCGACCAATGAATATCCATGACAGACAGACAGAAAGACGGAAGTGACCCTTAGACAATTATATAGTAGATTATGTAAACTATGGGGCAAGTCACGTCAGTGACCTATCAGAAGCCATCATTATGAATACCTAATAAGATAACCAAATGAAGACGCCCCCACAGGCTGCCCCAGAGCACGAGCTTATCATTAAATGAAAACTGAAAATAAAGATTAAACAACAACAACAAGACGGATTTCATCAACCAAGGTATCATTGTAATCAGTATAACGGCACTCACCTGACATTGTCTGTAGGTTACTGTGCACAATACTGCTGACAGGTTCCCGTTTAAATCAGAAAATTATGTTGCACAAAATAGTTAATAAATAATATTTCCCACATGTCTACTTTACATCATTTTTTTTTGTTAGGAAGATAGAAGGGTTAAAAGTTGACCAGCGATTTCTCATTTTTACAACAAAATTTACAAAACCATTTTTTTTAGGGACCACATCACATTTGAAGTGACTGTGGGGTCCCATATAAAAGAAAAATACCCAAAAGTGACACAATTCTAAAAATTGCACCCCTCAAGGTGCTCAATACCACATTCAAGTAGTTTATTAACCCTTCAGGTGCTTCACAGGAACTGAAGCAATGTGGAAGGAAATGAACATTTACCGTAACTTTTTTTGCAAACATTTTACTTTAGCTCCAATTTTGTTATTTTCAGGAGAAAATGGTCCCTAAAATTTTTTGTGCAATTTGTCCGGAGTACACTGTTTGGGCGCACGGCAGAGCTTGGAAGGGAGAGAGTACCGTTTGACTTTTTAAACACAAAAATGTCTGGAATCGACAGCGAACACCATGTCACGTTTGGAGAGCCCCTGATGTGCCTAAACAGTGGAAACCTCCCACAAGTGACATCATTTTGGAAACTAGACCCCTTAACGAATGTATGTAGCTGTGTGGTGAGCATTTTGAACCCCGAGGTGCTTCACAGAAGTTTATAATGTAGAGCTGTGAAAATAAAAAAATCACTCCTATAATTAGTGACAAATGATGGACCTGAGTGGGGGCTGGTTTTGTGCGGGATAAATTAAGGTTTTTCGAACATCAAAAGAAAAATCCCCCACACGGCTGCTATGCAGTTAGACTCTGTTATACAAACAACCCTTGTTTTCAGAGAAGACCAATCAGACATACCTTTTTACATATCAACGGGGTGCGACTTCCAAAGTAACACACTGCAGTCCATGAAATAGAGAAAAAAAGAAGTGCACTTACCCACATGTAATGGTCACAATTTTATTCGGACATATATAACAATGTGCAGGGGGGGATGTGAAAAAAGCGGACAACGGCCGTTTCGTGCCTCAGCACTTTAACCGGAGGACACTTCTTTTTTTCTCTATTTAATAAATTAAGGTTTTTATTGGTAACATTTATGGGTACATATTTTTTTGATTGCTTCCCGAATAAGACTGGTATCAAATTATTGTGTCTACGCTGAGCACGTATGTTGGAGTATCCGTGTAAATTTCACAAAAAAGCGATTCAGACGAAACCCCAAACGGAAGCACACATCATAATGAGGCAGATGGAGACACTTTGGAGTCCATTTGGTGTCTGTTCTGGTGGTATCCATTTTTTTAGGCATGCACAGATCTGTGGTCATCCACACTTGTGCGCTAAAATTACACCTAAAATGATTAGACACCACCGGAGCGCAAACCAGTCCAAGGTAACACCATCTGTCTCATAAGTGAGTGGTTCCATCCGGGATTTTGTCTGAATAGCGGTTTTGGGGTACAAGTGATGAGGCGAATTTATTGATTGGGACGCTGCAATTACAGCGATACCAGATTTATATAGATTTTTAGGTTTTGCTGCTATCACACAGTAAAAATACACAAAAGGTAAAAATAAAATGCTTGTCGTGTAAGGACCAGCCATCAGTATAATAAATAGGGGCATTCCAATAACAATAATAATAACAATAATAATATGTTAGTGAGGTGACAGGACAGTCTAAAGAAATGTGTTTTTAGGGCACGCTTTAAACTGTGGCTACTGGAAATTAATTCTATTGTCTGGAGTAGTGCATTCAAGATCACTGGTGCATTACAAGAGAATTCCTGGACAGGAGTGGGAGTTTCGGATTATAGAGGCTGTTAATCTTAGGTCTAAGACTTATACAAACACCAGAAATGTAAATGAGTAAAATATTGAAAATGTTTCCATAAAAATGTATCAATCTGATCTGCTCCTCCTGCCCTATAGCATCCTGCAGATCAGATACCATTTTCACATGACAGGTTCCCTTTAAGTGCCTTAAAGTATTCTTGAGCAGCTGTAGAGGAGGAACATTAGTGGTGAACTCTAACAGTCTAACATGAACTTAACCTTCAGGAGATATTTTGGCACTGGAATTTCACACCCAATTGCAAATCCTGTTTCTTAGGGATAGGCTACACAAACATCTGCTTATAGGTCACACATCCGTGCATACAAAATGCTCAATCCCCCCACCATTCAATTGTATCCCATTATTAAGTTGTAGGTGAAATAAATGCTACTAACATTACTTTAATTATAATGTTTTCTATTATGCTTACTTATATATAGGACTGCCACTAAAAATTTCGGAGCCCCTTACTAGCAAAATTTTCAGGCCCCCTTGAGACTCCGCCCAGGCGACACCCTATCTCCACCTCCACCCCTGAAACCTTCCACAATCCCACTGTTGGAAAAGCTCCACTTCTGCACCACGTCCTCACCAATCATACATTAACAGCTCTCCTCGAACCCCATATTACATACATAGCCAGCAGCTTTTGTTTTGGCCAGAAGAATTTTTAAGCCGCCACCACAACAAGGTAGACTTTTTGGCAGGGCCATACTATACTCTCACTAACCTATTAAACATTTATTAAAATCCTTACTCTTTTTAGGTAGATTTTTCATTTATTTTTCTTTAAGGGAATGTGTCACATACAGTACATTTAAAAAAAAATTATCAATAATACCACATACCAGGGACAATACCATAACACCATGAACAGATCACATATTACCATGACATAGTGACCAAATAACACCACATACAATAGACAAATACCATCACACTATGACTAGATCACATATTGCCTATTACCACCACATAGTGACCAAATAATACCATACAGGGGACTAATACCACCATACCACATATTACCACCATATAGTGAATGAATAATACCACATACAAGTAACAAACACTGACCTGACCACATATTGTCACCACTCAGTGATCCAATAGTAGCACATACAAGGGACACATACCACCACATTATTACCAGATCACATATTACCATCACATAGTGACCGAATACTAACACATACAGGGGATAAATACTACCACACCATGACCAGATGGCATAGTGACCAAATACTACAATATTGATCTTTAACACTAGAAGTCCCAGAAATTTCGAGCTCCCCCTGAAGTCCCGAAAGAGGGTCAAATGATTACGTCACTGGATCGCTCTTGCATCGTTCTGGAGTTGCTGTGTTTGACATCTCTACAGCAACCTAAACAGCGACGCTCCAGTGATCTAGTTTAGGTCGGATCGTTGTCTATATCGCTGCAGCGTCGCTGAGTGTGACAGTACCTTTAGTCCAAACTGACAACTCTGATGGCTCCAATTAGCATCCTTTCATTTGTAAATGTGGCCATTGCCTGAGGAATCTGCAGGGGGCCATTGTGTTGATCCACCTCAACAAAGGTCTTGTAAGAGAGTGTAAATAAAAGAATGTAAGCTGCTCCTGAGTGTGTCTGCCCACCCCCCAGCCCCCACCTTAGCAAATTTGCATGCAGCCTTTTGTGCTGTGGGGGATAAATAGGTGACTGCTTCACCTATTTTGATCACAAGAAACAAAATGCAGAGAAGGCACACCATTCAACAGGCATTGGAACTGATCCTGAGCAACACCAACCCTTCTGACTCAGATGGAGAAGACATAGTCCTTCAACCGGATTCGGACTCTGAGCTGTCTTCAGGTTAGATTTTTCAAATTACCTATTTTTATTTCCTGACTATCTTTTTGCTAGGTTCACATTTGAGAGAATTTCAGTTCCCTGCGAATCCAGCAGGGAACTTAGAAATTTTCTCAGCCTCCGCATGTTCCCCGCATGCGGAAGAGCGGGAAACGCGGTCCCTAGCAACCCGCTGTGTTTACTGGTTACCAGCTACACAGCGGGCTGCAGGGAGTGCGATTCGCATCCCTGCTCCCCAGGGAACGCATCTTGAGGAGTTTTCTGTGTGGAGGGGTGCGATCGCACTCCCCGCAGCCCGCTGTGTAGATGGTAACCACTAACCAGTAAACACAGCGGGTTGCTAGGGACTGCGTTCCCCACTTTCCTGCATGTGGGGAACATGCGGAGGCTGGGAAAATTTCTAAGTTCCCTGCTGGATTCGCAGGGAACTGAAATTTTCTCAAATGTGAACCTAGCCTTATTTAGAACCAAAACAAAATGTTAATTTGAAATTATTTATCTTGCAGATGAGGAGACTCCTCTACCAGAAAAAGAGAGCTCGGTTGGCGAGTGAGCCGACAGAGACTGCAAAAGATGGCACTTTCTGGCATGAAGTACAAGTGGGGAAACGTCTCCATTTCACCCCAATAGAACCGTACCCTACAGATAGAGAGCCAAGTGCTAAGGCCAGACGAAGTGTCCGGAGTCGCCTTCAGAGCTTCCTCTGTTTTATCACTCTTGACATGCTTAGTAGCATTTGAGAATGGACTACTCAACATGCACGTCACACGGAGCAAGTGGATTGGTTCATGGGTCTCCCGGAACTAATGGCATTTATTTCAGTCATTATCTTGCGTGGGTGACCAAGGTTCCATCACTACGTGACAGCTGGTCAGCAAACCTGGCAAACCCAAGGATCATTGCAACTATGACCCGAAACCGCTTCCAAGACATCATGCAACACCTAAGCTTTGATGACATGTTCACACGCAGTAAGCGAGCGGAGACTGATAAGTTTGCTGCAATCTCCGATGTGTGGAGATCGTTTGTCACCAATTGCATCGCATCCTACAATCCTGGTCGATACATCACTATTGATGAACAGCTTTTCCCGTCAAAGACTCACTGCTGTTTTCTGCAATACATTGCAACAAAACCAGATAAGTTTGGCATCAAGTTATGGGTGGCTTGCGACTTGAAATCAAAGTACATCTGTAATGTCCTCCCATATCTTGGCAAGTACCCCAGTCGTCCCAGCGGGGAGAGACTGTCCGAAACTGTAGTGATGAGGCTGATGGAACCATTCATGGACAAGAGCAGAACTGTAACCACGGACAATTTCTTTACATCATTGTCACTTGCACAACGACTGCTTAGCCGGAAAACCACTATCCTCACAGTCAACAAGAGTCGCCGGGAAATTCCTCAATCCGCTAGACAGATGGATCGCACTTAATTCACCACTCAGGTGTTTTCAACCACTGGTGCCACACTGACAGTGTATGCACTCAAACGAAAGAAGGCCATCTACATTCTCAGCAGCATGCACAGCTTGGTTGAGACTGAGGATACCAACAAAAGAAAGCCAAACACGATCACACAATACAACCATACAAAGTGCGGTTTGGATATAATGGACCAAGTGGTGCGGGAGTACAGCGTGCGTGCAGGAACACGGAGATGGCCAGTCGCCGTGTTCTACAACATAATTGACATGGCAGCACTGAATGCTCATGTTCTTTATCAGGCATGCACTGGGGTGCAGGACAGACAGGTGGACTTCCTGGTTGAGCTTGCAAAAGAGTTAGGTGGCTCTCATGTGACTGAAAAGAAGGCATGCAAGGAGAAACTCCTTCGGAAACAACCTTCCACACCCAGCCCTGGCAAAAGGGTGAAGTGTCAGGTCAACCATCGATGCACAAACAATTGTGCAACTGAGAGATGTGTTGACTGCTACAAATACACGTGTGGCAAATGTACCAGGGACATACCCAGGCAGTGCCAGGTATGTTCTGACAGTGCAGATAGACTGCTGAGTGAGTGCTGAAATGCTAGTCACACAAGAAGGACATGCCACACACACACACACACACACACACACGCAGCCCCCCACTGCAGCCTATTGTAAATATGTGTGGAATTGTTTTATTCCTTGTATTTTTTTAAATTATTTTTATAACAAAAATAAAAAGCATGGAAACAAATAACAGTTGTTCTTTTGTATATTTTTCACACTAAAATTTCAGTCCTCTTGTGCGATTTTCGTGCAATTTTTTTTCGCTAGTGTGCTTGAGGCCTTAGACACAAATGCTTCTGGTCATTACTCACTGCTGTACCTTGCTCTAAAATTTCTAATTCTCTATTTAAAATATATAAAAAATGATTGTTTCAGTGCTTTTTTGCTCAAATAAAACTAAACTAAATGATTATTATTATTATTATTTATTGTTATAGCGCCATTTATTCCATGGCGCTTTACATGTGAGGAGGGGTATACATAAAAACAAGTACAATAATCTTAAACAATACAAGTCATAACTGGTACAGGAGGAATGAGGACCCTGCCCGCGAAGGCTCACAATCTACAAGGGATGGGTGAGAATACAGTAGGTGAGGGTAGAGATGGTCAGGCAGCGGTTTGGTCGATCGGTGGTTACTGCAGGTTGTAGGCTTGTCGGAAGAGGTGGGTCTTCAGGTTCTTTTTGAAGGTTTCAATGGTAGGCGAGAGTCTGATGTGCTGTGGTAGAGGGTTCCAGAGTAGGGGTGATACGCGAGAGAAATCTTGTATACGATTGTGGGAAGAGGAGATAAGAGGGGAGTAGAGTAGGAGATCTTGTGAGGATCGGAGGTTGCGGGTAGGTAAGTACCGGGAGACGAGGTCACAGATGTATGGAGGAGACAGGTTTTGGATGGCTTTGTACGTCATGGTTAGGGTTTTGTAGTGGAGTCTCTGGGCAATGGGGAGCCAGTGAAGGGATTGACAGAGGGGAGAGGCCGGGGAATAGCGGGGGGACAGGTGGATTAGTCGGGCCGCAGAGTTTAGAATAGATTGGAGGGGTGCGAGAGTGTTAGAGGGGAGGCCACAGAGCAGGAGGTTGCAGTAGTCAAGGCGAGAGATGATGAGGGCATGGACTAGGGTTTTTGCAGATTCATGGTTGAGGAATGAACGGATTCGTGAAATATTTTTGAGTTGAAGTCGGCAGAAAGTGGAAAGGGCTTGGATATGTGGTTTGAAGGAGAGATTAGCGTCAAGGATTACCCCGAGGCAGCGAGCTGGTGGGACTGGGGAGAGTGGGCAGCCATTTACTGTAATGGATAGGTTCGTTGGGGGGGTCGCGTGAGATGGGGGAAAGATGATGAATTCTGTTTTGTCCATGTTAAGTTTCAGAAATCTAGCGGAGAAGAAGGATGAAATAGTGGACAGACATTGAGGGATTCTGGTTAGAAGGGAGGTGATATCTGGTCCAGAGATGTAGATCTGTGTGTCATCAGCATAGAGGTGATACTGAAAGCCATGAGATTCTATGAGCTGCCCCAGGCCAAAGGTGTAAATGGAGAAGAGCAAGGGCCCAAGGACTGAACCTTGCGGGACTCCGACAGATAGAGGGCGAGGTGAGGAGGTGGTGTGTGAGTGGGAGAAGCTGAATGTCCGGTCTGTTAGGTATGATGAGATCCAGGATAGGGCCAAGTCTGCAATGCCAAGGGATGAGAGGGTTTGTAATAATAGGGAATGGTCCACTGTGTCAAAGGCAGCCGACAGGTCGAGGAGGACAGAGTAGTGTCGCTTGCTCTTGGCGGTTAAGAGGTCATTGGTGACTTTAGTTAGGGCAGTTTCAGTGGAATGGTGTGACCGGAAGCCAGATTGTAGGCGGTCAAAGAGGGAGCAAGAAGAGAGATGGGAGGACAGTTCAAGGTAAATGTGTTGTTCAAGTAGTTTGGAGGCATAGGGGAGAAGTGATATAGGGCGATAGCTAGATACAGAGGATGGGTCAAGAGAGGGCTTTTTGAGGATAGGTGTGATGGAGGCATGTTTAAAGCTTGAGGGGAAAACACCAGTTGTTAGTGATAGGTTGAAGAGATGGGTTAGGGTTGGGATGAAGATTGTGGTGAGGTTTGGGATGAGGTGGGATGGGATGGGAGTGGGTCAAGTGCACAGGTGGTGAGATGCGATCTTGAGAGTAGAGTGGAGAGTTGATCTTCTGTAATGGTGGAGAAGTTGGTTTTGGAGGTGGAGGGCTGGGAAATCGGGAGGAAGGGCTCTGGGGGTTGTTGACCAAAACTGTCTCTAATGCTATCATATAAATAAAATATGTATAGTCTTTATATTATCAAATACAATAAACTGAATAGAACTAACTAGAAACTAAATGGCTAAACTCAATGGAAAACAACAACCTCCTGTGGTGCGACAGTAATGGCCTTAATTACAGAACAAACGACGGTGATTAGAGGATGTTAGCTACAGTCATGGCCAAAAGTATTGACACCCCTGCAATTCTGTCAGATAATACTAATTTTCTTCCTGAAAATGATTGCAAACACAAATTATTTGGTATTATTATCTTCATTTAATTTATCTTAAATGAAAAAAACACAAAAAGAATTGTCTTAAAGCCAAATTGGCTATAATTCCACATCAAACATAAAAAAGGAGTGGACAAAAGTATTGACACTGTTCGAAAAATCATGTGATGCTTCTCTAATTTGTGTCATTAACCGCACCTGTAACTTACCTGTGGCACCTAACAGGTGTTGGCAATAACTAAATCACACTTGCAGCCAGTTGACATGGATTAAAGTTGACTCAACATCTGTCCTGTTTCCTTGTGTGTACCACATTGAGCATGGAGAAAAGAAAGAAGACCACAGAACTGTCTGAGGACTTGAGAAACCAAATTGTGAGGAAGCATGAGCAATCTCAAGGCTACAAGTCCATCTCCAAAGACCTGAATGTTCCTGGGTCTACCGTGCGCAGTGTCATCAAGAAGTTTAAAGCCCATGGCACTGTGGCTAACCTCCCTAGATGTGGACGGAAAAGAAAAATTGACAAGAGATTTCAACGTAAGATTGTGCAGATGTTGGATAAAGAACCTCGACTAACATCCAAACAAGTTCAAGCTGCCCTGCAGTCCGAGGGTACAAAGTGTCAACCCGTACTATCCGTCGGCATCTGAATGAAAAGGGACTGTATGGTAGGAGACCAAGGAAGACCCCACTTCGTACCCCGAGACATAAAAAAGCCAGGCTGGAGTTTGCCAAAACTTACATGAAAAAGCCTAAAACGTTTTGGAAGAATGTTCTTTGGTCAGATGAGACAAAATTAGAGCTTTTTGGTTAAAGACATCAACATAGAGTTTACAGGAGAAAAAAAGAGGCATTCAAAGAAAAGAACACGGTCCCTACAGTCAAACATGGCGGAGGTTCCCTGATTTTTTGGGATTGCTTTGCTGCCTCTGGCACTAAACTGCTTGACCGTGTGCATGGCATTATGAAGTCTGAAGACTACCAACAAATTTTGCAGCATAATGTAGGGCCCAGTGTGATAAAGCTGGGTCTCCCTCAGAGGTCATGGGTCTTCTAGCAGGACAATGACCCAAAACACACTTCAAAAAGCACTAGAAAATGGTTTGAGAGAAAGCACTGGAGACTTCTAAGGTGGCCAGCAATGAGTCCAGACCTGAATCCCATAGAACACCTGTGGAAAGATCTAAAAATGGCAGTTTGGAGAAGGCACCCTTCAAATATCAGGGACATGGAGCAATTTGCCAAAGAAGAATGGTCTAAAATTCCAGCAGAGCATTGTAACAAACTCATTGATGGTTACCGGAAGCGGTTGGTTGCAGTTATTTTGGCTAAAGGCTGTGCAACCAAGTACTAGGCTGAGGGTGCCAATACTTTTGTCTGGCCCATTTTTGGAGTTTTGTGTGAAATGATCAATGCTTTGGTTTTTGCTTCATTCTTTTTTGTGTTTTTTCATTTAAGACAAATTAAATGAAGATAATAATACCAAATAATTTGTGTTTGCAATCATTTTCAGGAAGAAAATGAGTATTATCTGACAGAATTGCAGGGGTGTCAATACTTTTGGCCATGACTGTAAAATCCTTCAGGTCATTCGACCCCTCTCTGGGTTCCAAAGGTAGAAATGTTAAATGACCCCTCTCTGGGACTTCTAGTGTTAATAAAAAAAACACAATACTAATATTACAATAAGTGCCATTATACACAGGATCTCTGTACAGTGTATAGTGTAAGTCTACAGTTAATACAGTGACATACACAGGAGCTCTGTATATAGTATGCAGTGTTTAATGTAAGTGTACAGGTAATATAGGGACTCACCAGTGACATTATAGACAGAAGATCTGTGTATAGTGTACAGGCAATACAGTGATCACCAGTGACTTTATACACAGGTATGTAGTGCCAGTGTATAGGAATAGTATAGTAAACAGTGTATACTGTAAGTGTACAGGTAATACAGTGACATTATACACAGGAGCTCTATGTATAGTATACATGTAATACAGTGACTCACCAGTGTAATTATACACAGCAGGTCTGTACATAGTATATACTGTAAGTGTACAGGTAACACTCTAGCTCACCAGTGATGTCTCTAGTAGAAGATATTCATCTACACTTTTCTTCTTCATCCAGCACAGACCGCTATCACTTCTTCCAGCCAGGTCTTGTCTCCTCAGAAAATAACACAGTTAACTTCCACACTGCGCCAGATGAAGAAAAAAAGCGACATCATGTTGCCCTGCACAGCCACAGGACCTATCCCCCTCAGTGAAAACAGTATCCTCAAAAATAAAATACATCACAGCAGTAATAATATCCCTTAATTATCCCCAACATTAATAATGTCCCACATCCTGGCCCCTTACTGTAATAGCATCTACCCTAATGACTTCATGTGTCTTATTCCTTGCCCCATATGTCTCTATCCTGCTCCCATATGTCCTCCCATCCTGGCCCTATATGTCTCCATACTGCCTCCATATGTCCTCCCATCCTGGCCCCACATATCCTGCCCCCATATGTCCTCCCATCCTAGCCCCATGTGTCTACATCCTGCCCCATGTGTCTCCTTCCTGCCCCATATGATCTCCCATCCTGCTCAATGTGTCTCCATCCTGCACCTATTTGATCTCCCATCCTGCCGCATGTGTCGCCATTGTGTCCCAGGTGTTTCCTTCCTGCCCCATATGTCTCTATCCTGTGCCATATGATCTCCCATCTTGTCCCCATATTGCCTCTTTCAGTACAAAAAGAAAAAAAGTTTCCCTTTACTTGGCCGCGGTCCAGCAGCATCCTCTTCCTCATTAATTTGAAGCGCAGATGCGCCCACACATGGCAGTGCCGTCATATGCAGCTGGCACGGCAATAGATTTTAATTGGATATACGTCATTTACTGAACTGGCAGAATCCTCCCCTTAGAGCCCGGTGAGCAGAAGCAAAAAGAGGGTGGCACGGTCCAGCCCCCCTTCCTTGCTTCTGCTCTCTGGGCCCCATACACTAGTAAGGACAGTAATGCCATGATCACGGCCCTGCTTATGTAGCGCCAACATATTCTGCAGCACTTTATGGACACTGCTGGACAGGGGTGTAACTATAATAGGTGCAGGAGTTGCATGTACTCCCAGGCCCTGGAGGCTAGGAGGGCCCCAAAGGTCCCTTTGTTCCATATGAAAAAGCTATTACTATTAAAAACTTGTATTAGTTGGGGGCTATGAGGGAGATTTTCATTGGGACACATAAGCTTCAAGTTATGTCACTGCTATGCATATTATATAATTGCTGGTTATTTTGGCAGCAGGCAAATTGGTTGTATTTTACCCTTTAACCCCAATCAGGACTTATCTAACTCAGGTTCTAAAAATACTATACTGTTTTTTGCATCATTCATTAGATGCGCCAATTCTGGCGCTTAGCCTCGGCTCTTCCCACTTGTCTTGGTGCGTTGGCAAGTGAGGTAATGGTTTTGGGGTTGATGTCAGCTGTTTAATATTTATATGAACCCCAAAACTATTACCCCCACTTGCCACCACACCAGGGCAAATGGGAAGAGTCAGGCAAAGTGCCAGAATTGGTGCATCTAATGAATGTCCATGGTCCCCTTCCAGTCTGAGAATACCAGCCCCCAGCTGTCTGCTTTAGTTTGGGTGGTTATAAAAAATGGGGGGGACCCCACACCGTTTTTTTTTATTATTATTTATTTAAATAATTAAAATTAAACTGTGGAGATCCCTCTATTTTTGATAACCAGCCAAGAGAAAGCTGAGGGCTGCAGCTCACAGCTGTAAGCTTTACCTGCGCTGATTATCAAGAATAGGGGAGACCCCAAGTCCTTTTTTTTACATACTACGCCGGACAATCACAGCCATGCCAATACTTGACATAGTTGTGATTGAGAAGAAAGTGCACACACCGGAAAAGCTTGTTGTTGGCAGCGCTGCAGCTTTTCAACAAGCTTTTTCCAGAGCTGCTGAACCCGAAAGGTAACACAGGGACCAAACTTTACTATTCAGGTTTTCCCATCATTACTAAGGATAAAAGACCCTTTATTAAGGTGTGCGGAATTATTAGGCAGCTTCTTTACCTTAGACAAAATAAGTTAAAAAAAAGACACTAACTGGATCTGAAAAGCAAGAATTGGTGCAAGTCTTACCGACGGATGCAGCACTCCTTAAATTGCTAAGATATTGGGGTATGATCACAGAACCCTCAAACTTTTTGTAGCAAATAGTCAACAGGGTCGAAAAAAAAACATGTTATGGAGAAAAGACGCACATTAACTGCCAAAGATTAGAAAAGAATCAATCGTGAAGCGACCAGGAAGTCATTATCCTTCAGTGCAGTCATATTGCAGAACTTTTCACATGTACCCATTCAGATGGAGACGTTTATTCTCAGCGAGGTAAGGTAAGGCAAGTGTAGGACCTGGTATAAGAGAGATGCCGTAAAGAGGCTACCAGGTACACATAAAATTGGCCATTTTTATGTGCTAAAAGCTCTAATTTTTCATATTTCTAGTGCAGTAATGCAGTTCAAATTTCGTTTTTCAAGTTTGTATGTTCTAGCGCTGCAGTGTGCTGCCTTATTTACTTAACTTAAATATTGCAAAACTTCAACCTAACTGGAGTGTCCAGACGTACAAGGTGTTCAGTGCTCAGAGACATGGCCAAGGTATGGAGCTTGAAACCGAACCACCACTGAACAAGACACAGAAGATTAGTGTTGAGCCACCTTCCTAGTGTTCGGGTTCGGTTCGTCGAACAGGGACGTGTTCGACGAAATGTTCATCGAACATTTGAAGAACAACGTTGAACCCCATTGAAACCAATGGCAGGCAAACACAAACACATACAAACACATGGAAAACACATAGAAAACACCTTAAAAGGTGTCCAAAAGCTGACAAACTGCTCAGAAGACACAACAAACACATGGACAAGTCACAACTACATATAGTCGTGCGAAAAGAAAAGAGGTGGAGGAGTAAAAGGAGGAGGAGACACAGATATAGGCATGTAATGCCCTTCTAAAATCAAGAAAGACTGGAGTAAAAATCTAAACTCACTCTACCAACACCCAGACGTCTTGACAAAAAAAAAAATATCTTTAGGTAGAATGGCGGCTGGTCCATTCAGAACACTTTCCTTAGAAGACGTAGTGGTATCTCCGTTGGGAGTTGTGCCAAAAAATGAACCCAATACATTCAGACTAATCCACCATTTGTCATATCCAAGGGGCAGGTCAGTAAATGACAACATTGACGCGGAACCAAGTACAGTACTATGTACTGTATCTCCTTTGACGAGGCAATCAGGCAGGTCAAGAAGTTGGTAAGGGGCACCCTAATGGCCAAAACAGACATTGAGGGGGCGTTACGGTTACTACCTGTGCCTCCGAATAGTGTCCTCCCATTGGGCTGCTTCTGTGAAGGAGCATACAACATAGATCGCTGATTGCCCATGGGGTGCTCCATATCCTGCTCACTATATGAGGCGTTTAGTTGCTTCCTCGAATGTGTCGTCATGGACGTTTGTAAGGCGGCACATATTATCCATTACCTCGACGACTTCTTATGCCTGGGCCCAAAAGATTCGCCACAGTGTGAAAACACGCGGTAGTCCACCTATGAGAAGGAGAGAGCTGGAGGGAGAGTGGACACCCCAGAGCAGAGGGGTTAGATTGAGAAAGAAAGAAGGCGGTGTAGCTTGCTTCATGGGTGGGGTACTCTGCTGAGTAGCAGAAATTGCTACTAGGCCCAAAAGGATTTCCTGGGCCAAATGCCGTTAAAAAATAGTACTTAGGTAAACAGGCGGTGTAGCTTGCTTCATGGGTGGGGTATGCTGCTGAGTAGCACTAAATTCTACTAGGCCCAAAAGGATTTCCTGGGCTAGATGCCGTTACAAAATAGTAGTTAGGTAAACAGGCGGTGTAGCTTGCTTCATGGGTGGGGTACGCTGCTGAGTAGCATTAAATTCTACTAGGCCCAAAAGGATTTCCTGGGCTAGATGCCGTTACAAAATAGTAGTTAGGTAAACAGGCGGTGTAGCTTCATGGGTGACGTACGCTGCTGAGTAGCACCAAATTCTACTAGGCCCAAAAGGATTTCCTGGGCTAGATGCCGTTACAAAATAGTAGTTAGGTAAACAGGCGGTGTAGCTTGCTTCATGGGTGGGGTACGCTGCTGAGTAGCACCAAATTCTACTAGGCCCAAAAGGATTTCCTGGGCCAGATGCCATTAAAAATCGTACTTAGGTAAACAGGTGGTGGGTGGCTGGGCTACTCTGCTGACTAGCAGACACTGAAGCTTTGGAGCAGACCTCTGAATCCCAGGCCATAGTATGAGTAAACAACTCTGCAGACGACCCCACCCACCTTGAATTGACAATGGTAACGTCATGTAAAACTCAGCAAGGGGACTAAATAAGAGTCTTAATTTTTTCCAAAAATTCGGCCACAGACGCCACTTATGTGGCATCAATTTCGCCAGAGTTTTTTAAAACGGTTGGTGAGGTGATTTTCAAAAATCATCAAGCTTTTAGTCTCCCCAAGATGACACAGGGGTAGAAAAGTCCTTGCGGATCCAGGATTTGTTCATCTTGATGAACGTTAGTCTGTCTACATTGTCACTGGACAGCCGCGTGCGCTTATCTGTCAGCACACCACCAGCAGCGCTGAACACACATTCAGAGAGAATGCTGGCCGCGGGGCACGACAAGATCTCCAAGGTGTGAGTGGCGAGCTCAGGCCATTTTTCAAGATTGGAAGCCCAAAATGAGCAAGGGTCCAGTTCCACAGTCATGGCATCGATGTTAACTTGGAGATACTCTTGTACCATCCTCTCTAGGCGTTGGCTGTGCGTCAGACTTCTTGTCTCCTGTGGCCTTGCAAAGGATGGTCTAAAAAAAATCTTGAAACGATTGGAAAAAATTGCTGTTGCCACCAGACACGAGGTTACTGTTACGGTTTGAGTGATGACTCGATAGTCCCACGGTTGGCAAGTCAGAACTCAGAGATTCACTACGTGCACCACTGGTGTTTTGTGGAAAAGCAGATATTAGATTTTGTAGCAGTCTCTGCAGATACTCCTGCATGCGTGAATCCCTTTCTATGGCAGGAATTATTTCGCCAAATTTGCTTTTGTACTGGGGATCTAAGAGTGTGGCAACCCAGTAGTCGGCATTACTTCAGATTCTGACAATCCGAGGGTCATGTTGCAGGTAGTGCAGCAAGAAGGAACTCATGTGTCTTGTGCATCCAGGAGGACCAAATCCTTGTTGTCTTGGTGGTGGCGAGGTGAGAATCATGCTTCCTTCGTCTGCCCTCTTCCCCCAACCTCGCACAACAGAAATTTGATCAAGGTCTCCCTCATCTGATGAGTCTTCCATGCCCAGTGCCAGTTCGTCCTCCACTTCTTCCTCGCCTCCTGCACCTTCCTCAACAGTTTGGCTGCTACCATGTGACCTCACAGAAAAAGACCAAATTGAAATATTTTTTAACAGATTTCTCTACCATGCTCACAGCCCTAGTGGGGGAGCCTCCCAGGGAGAAACACAATTATAAATCGGACACTCCACAGAGCAGAAATAACAATGAAAAATTGGAGTTCATGTCCATAAATATTCATCAATTTTTATTAGTTTCCAACAATTACAACCACAATATAATGATATTGACACATCATATTTGACTATACATATAAAACATAAGACAAAAAAAGAGGGATGATGGTAGCAAAAAGATGGAAAAACACTACGTGGATATACCTAATGCCAAAAATACTTTCCTAAAGTGCATAGTGCAACTAGTAACTGGGCTTAGGATCGAAGCACTATAACCCCAACTGCCCTCAGCAGGGGCCACTGCGTGGAGCACCCTAACTGCCATCATCTGGGTAAGGTTTTTGGGCGCACTTTTGTGTAGAAACATACTTTGACTATAGGTCCCCTGAGCCTTTGCGCATGGCTCAGCGTACCTGATATAGTACTTGACATTATTCATTATGGAAGCATTATAGTGCTTCGATCCTAAGCCCAGTTACTAGTTGCACTATGCACTTTAGGAAAGTATTTTTGGCATTAGGTATATCCACGTAGTGTTTTTCCATCTTTTTGCTACCATCATCCCTCTTTTTTTGTCTTATGTTTTATATGTATAGTCAAATATGTGTCAATATCATTATATTGTGGTTGTAATTGTTGGAAACTAATAAAAATTGATGAATATTTATGGACATGAACTCCAATTTTTCATTGTTATTTCTACCATGTGACCTCAGTAATCCCTCTCCCCCAGCCTCCAATGCCAGCCACCTTGGTGCTGCCAACCTTCTTAACCTTGAAGATATAATCTCTTCCGCATACAACTCCTGTTCCTCCTCCTCCTCTTGTTCCACCACCTGACTCCGAACACTGTGTAAGGTGTGCTCCAGCATGTAAATCACCGGAATGGTCATGCTGATAATGGCATCGTCAGCACTAAACATCTTCGTTGCTATTTCAAAATTTTGCAGAAGGGTGCATAGGTCCTTGATCTGAGACCACTCCTGCAGCGTGATTTGCCCCACCTCTTGATCTCGTTGGCCCAGGATCATACATCATAACGTATTGCACCAGGGCTTGTCGGTGCTGCCACAGTCGCTGCAACATGTGCAGAGTTGAATTCCACCGTGTGGGCACATCGCATTTCAGCCGGTGAAATGGCAGGCCCAACGACTTCTGTAGAGATGCAAGTCGTCGAGCTTGCGGGATGCGAACGGCGGAAGTGAGCACACAGCAACCGTGCCCTCTGCAGAAGCCCATCTAGTCCGGGATAGTGGAATAAAAATTGCTGGACAACCAGGTTCAAAACGTAAGTTTGCAGCATTGTGCACACAGCCTTCCCTGGCTGCAGGTTGAGTGGAGACAACCATTGATGGAACTCGGTCTCCAGAGCTGACCACAACTCCTCAGCTGTGGGACTCACATTTCCCAGACATTTCAATGTAAACACTGCCTGATGCCGTTGAGCCCTGGTGACAGCATAGTGAGGAGGTGTGCAGGATTCCTTCTGCGCAATTACAACGCGGGTGGCATTACCAGACAGGCTTTGGGTGCAGGTGGAGGACCGAGAGGAGGTTGAGGAGGCAGAAGCATTGAAGGAACTTCTAGATACAGAGGATCGACGAGCAACTCGTGGGGACGGCAAGACTTGGACAGCAGCCCCTTCTCCTGATGTCGCCGTAGTTACCCAGTGCCCAGTCACCGACATGTAACCCCCCTGTCCATGTCTACTCGTCCAAGTGTCTGTGGTGAAATGCACCCTGTCACACACAGAGTTTCTCAAGGAAGCAGTGATGTTGTGTGCGACATGCTGGTGTATCGCAGGCACAGCTTTCTTTGAGAAGTAGTGGTGACTGGGCATCTGGTACTGGGGCACTGCGACGGACATAAGGTCTCGAAAATCCTCTGTGTCCACCTGGCGGAAAGGCAGCATTTCTGTAGCCAACAACTTGCAGATGGAGAAATTCAACCTCTTAGCTTTGTCATGGCTAGGAGGAAATGATCTTTTACTTGTCCACATCTGAGGGACTGAGGGCTGGCTGCCGTGCTTAGACGGAGTTGAATAGGGTGTCCCCAGCAAACTGCTGGTCTTTGAGGAAGGTGCAGGCGGAGATGTTATGTTGCCTTGATCAAAATGTGGTGTCGATGTCGGAGAGCGCTCCACACCAGCAGGTGTTTCCACTTGCAAATGTCCTGACGACCTGCCAATCAAACTGGCTGTTGTGGGTAAAGAGGTGGAAGGTCTGCATCCAAAACCATGTGCGACTGCTGTCCCCACAGTCACAGAGGATGAAGACGCGGATGCACTTGATGGGGCAGACGGTGGTTGACCCGGCCCACTAGGCTGCATTGTAGCACAGTGAGCTTCCCACTGCAACTTATGCCTCATATCCATGTGACGGTTCATGCATGAAGTACTCAAGCTAGTGATTTTTTGGCCACTACTGAGATTTTGTTGACAAATCTTACAGACAACATGAGTTGGGTCATCCTTTGCGATGTCCAAAAATGCCCAGGCTATGCAAAGCTTAAAGCCCGTGCGACCTGAAGAGCCACCATGACTTCTGGTCTGAGGCACAGTTGGGGTTGAGGATGCAGTTGTTGACGTGCTTCCAGTATTCTGTCTCTGTCCAGGAAGGCGCACCTTTACCTCGTCACTAGCATCCTCCTCCACCTCCTATGCTGACCTCATGGACTGGTGGACTGGGGGTTGACAGTAAGTGGGGTCTACAACCTCGTCATCCTGTGTGTTCTCACACCCGTCGTCCTCAGAGCCAACCTCTTCCTGCCCCGACCGAAAAGTCAAGTTTTCGTTCCAATCAGGTATCTCAGTCTCATCATCTCCCTCATTGTCTCCACCAACAGGAGTTACAGTTTGGGAACGAGGGTCTACATTATGCCTAGAACCTTCTTCATCTGGGCCTGGATCTGACTCACAAAGATTCTGGGCATCAGTGCAGATCATTTCCTCGTCTGGATTCACGAAAGCTCTGGAGCAGACCTCTGATTCCCAGGCTATAGTATGCGTAAACAGCTCTACAAACTCAACATGCAGCTGGAGACTTGGGAGCTGTGAGGAAGCAAGTGCGATTGGGGTAACAACTCTGAGGACTGGAGTAGTTGTGATGTTGAAGTTGACATGGAGGAGAGCCCACTTGAACGAGCACTTGATATCCGTTCAAGCACCTGCTGTTTTTGTGCCTCATCTGGAATTTTTGGCGATGCTTGTAGCGATGGTCTTAAGAAAGGGATCATATCAGATTGTCCACAAAAAGAAGTAGACATCTAACTTTGGCTGGAAGATGGTCTTTCTTCTGCAGATGTTACTGTTGCTTTACCACCTACCCCACGGACAACCTTTTTTTCCCTTTCCAACACGGCTATTCCCCTTTCCACCAGCAGCAGGCCTTTTGCCACTCATTTTAGTGCTTAACTAATTTGCAACTCTGTATCTGTAGTTTTTGGCACAACAACCGATGGATGAAAACCGAGCAGAACTGAGTGGCCAAACTGTGGTACTAGGCCCAAAACTATTAACTGGAGTAGATGCAGTGAAAATAGAGATACACAGGCGGTGTAGTTAGTTTCACAGGTGGGCTACTCTACTGACGTGCAGACACTGCTCCTAGAACCAAAAACTAATAACTGGATTAGATGCAGTGAAAATTGAGATACACAGGCGGTATAGTTTGTTTCACAGGAGGGCTACTCTGCTCACGTGCAGACACTGCTCCTAGGCCCAAAACTATTAACTGGATTAGATGCAGTGAAAATAGAGATACACAAGCGGTGTAGTTAGTTTCACAGGCGGGCTACTCTGTTGACATGCAGACACTGCTCCTAGGCCCTAAACTATTAACTGGATTAGATGCAGTGAAAATAGAGATACCCAGGCCGTGTAGTTAGTTTCACAGGCGGGCTACTCTGCTGACGTGCAGACACTGCTCCTAGGCCCAAAACTAATAACTGGATTAGATGCAGTGAAAATTGAGATACACAGGCGGTATAGTTTGTTTCACAGGCGGGCTACTCTGCTGACATGCAGACACTGCTCCTAGGCCCTAAACTATTAACTGGATTAGATGCAGTGAAAATAGAGATACACAGGCGGTGTAGTTAGTTTCACAGGCGGGCTACTCAGATGACTATCAGACAATGCTACTAGCCCAAAAGGATTGGCTGAGCTAGATTACACCAAATGCTGTGACAAACACTTGCACAGCACTGGCACAGACCTGCCTGGCAAACAGTGCTATGAACTGCTGTAACCTACCCTGAAAAGGGCTGATATTACAGCTAGTCCCGACTCCTGCCGACTCCCTAAACCTATCTCTCTGACAATCCGCTCCAAAAAAAACACTCTTAGTCTGTATAGCGCCCACAGCAGCAGCGGTGCCGTCTAACACTAAGCTGCAGCAGTAGGGAAATGGTGGTGACGGGGCAAATGGCTGGTTCTTATAGGGAAAGGACATGTGACATACACAGCCAATGACACATGCCCTTGCTTGTGTGCATCACATGCACATTGCTGTGTGTGTGTGCACTGCTGATAGGCTGAGAGACTGCACCGCCCCACTGTAAATGTGGGAAAGCAAAAAAATAAAAATGGAGATCGGCGTTATTTCAGCACAGACCTGGGGTACTGCTATAGGCTGATATTATTAGGCCATGTTCACACGTTCCTGATTTCCCTGCTGTTTTTTCTGCATTAAAAACCGCAGCTCTTGGCAGAAAACGCAGGTGCGCTTTTTTGGTGCGTTTTTTTATGCGGTTTTTAGTGCGATTTTTTATGCAGTTTTCTCTGCAGAGTCTGTGTGTTTTCTAGGAAGTTTTTTTAGGGTTAAAATGGCTGAAAATACCCTAACCCTACCCCTAACCCTACCACTAACCCTACCCCTAACCCTACCCTTAACCCTACCCCTACCCCTAGTTCTAACTGTAGTGGGGGGGGGAAAAAAATTCTTTATTTTATTATTGTTACTACCTATGGGGGTGATAAAGGGGGGGGTCATTTACTTTTTTTTATTATTTTGATCACTGTGAGGTTATCACAGTGATCAAAATGTGCCTGGAACGAATCTGCCGGCGGGCGCACTGCGCATGCGCCCGCCATTTTGGAAGATGGCGGCGCCCAGGGAGAAGACGGACGGACGGACACCGGGAGGCCCGGTAAGTATAAGGGGGGGGGAGATGAGGGCACGGGGGGGGGCATCGGAGCAAGGGGTGGTGGCATCGGAGCATGGGGGGGTGGGATTGGGGCACGGGGGGACAGCCACACTCCGCCCACGCACTTCCTGCTGCAGCGGTTCTGCACAAACCGCAGAAAACCCGCAGATATTTTTTTCGTCTGCGGGTTTTACTGCGGGTTTGACCCTCACAAAGGAGGTCAACGGGTGCAGAACCGCTGCAGTTCCGCATAAAGAAGTGACATGGTCCTTCTTTTTTACCGCAGCTATTCAGCGCGGCTTTTTTAGTGAATTTCCGCATCATGTGCACAGCGGTTCCTGTTTTCCATAGGGTACATTGTACTGTACCCTGCATGGAAAACAGCTGCGGACCCGCAGCGGCAAAATCGCGGCGGTTCCGCAGTAAAAAACGCATTGTGTGAACATGGCCTTAAAGATGAGCTGGTTGGATCTTTTCAGGTTAAAGATAGATTCAAAATCAACTCCCAAATATACTGCCAGATTTTAGAAGACACCTTCTTCGAACAGAGGCAGGGCTGGATTGGGACCAAAAAGCAGCCCTGGCACAAAAAAAAAATTCACCAGCCCATATACAATGAATTACATACACTTCTTATAGTCACACACATCATACATGTACACCGCACACATGCTGGACAACACAGGCTCGTTACATATACATCAAATAGTCACACAGACACATCATACATGTACACAGCACACATGTTGGACAACCCAGCTTGTTACATATACATCATATAGTCACACACATCAGACATGTACACAGCACACATGCTGGACAACACAGGCTCATTAAGTACACATTACTCATTATTACACACACACACAAGTATTACACACACGCAAACACTACAGATACCGCACACACATTACACACACACTACAGATACCACACACATTACACACATTACACACACACACACACACACTACAGATACCGCATACACAAGTATTACACACACTACAGATAACACACACAAGTATTACACACAGATACCGCACACACATTACACACACAGACTACAGATACCGCACACACATTACACACACACTACAGATACCTCATACACAAGTATTACACTACAGATACCGCACACAAATTGCACACACACACTACAGATACCTCATACACAAGTATTACACACACTACAGATAACACACACAAGTATTACACACACACACACTACAGATACCGCACACACATTACACACACACTACAGATACCTCATACACAAGTATTACACTACAAATACCGCACACACAAGTATTACACACACCATACACACATGGATTACACTCAGACTACAGATACACACACACATTACACACAAACTACAGATACCTCATACACAAGTATTACACTACAGATATCGCACACACATTACACACACTACAGGTACCTCATACACAAGTATTACACTACAGATATCGCACACAAATTGCACACACACACTACAGATACTTCATACACAAGTATTACACTAAAGATACCTCACACACAAGTATTACACACACCATACACACATGGATTACACTCAGACTACAGATAACACACACATATTATACACACACACACACACACACTACAGTTACCATACGCTCATGTATTACACACTCACAGACTACACACACACTTCTGTGGTGCAGGGAAGGCTGATGTCCATGTGCAGCTCTTCAGTTTCTAGTGCTCACAGCAGCTCTGTCCCGGCACCTTCCCTGGTCTCTTCATCTCTGCCGGGAATGAAAGCAGATCAGAGCAGGAGATAATGTCACCCGCTGACTGTGTGTTTCCAGGGAGCTAGGGAAGCTAGGGAAGCAGTTCCTCCGGCAGGTATTACCTTTCATCTTGAGTGTTGCTGGCTCTCTCCACTCTCTGACGCTGGTACTTGCCAGCATGCGCGGATCGAGCGGCCTGCTACAGGCACCGGCCCTTCTGGCATTTGCCAGAAGTGCCCAATGCTCAGTCCAGCCCTGAACAGAGGTACAAGAAAAAAATGCATCTTCAAGAAAACCAAGATTTTTATGCAGGACAATGCTCCATCGCATGCATCAAAGTCTCTATTGCTCGCCTGCCAGTAAAGGCCTTAAAGATGAAGGAATAGTGACATGGCCCCATCCTCAGCTAACCTAAGAACTTGTGGCCCCTGATCTTCCTGAGCTGAGAACTTGTGGGTTGAGAACTTCTGGGCCCTTCTTAAACAGGAAAGTTATGGTGAAGGAAACAGTCCACCTCTCTGAACAGTGTCTGGGGGGCTGAGGTTGGTGCTGCCCAAAAAGTTGATCGTCTACAGATTAAGAAACTGACAGACTCCATGGATGGAAGGCAATTGACTGTTATTAAGTAGAACGGTCGCCATATTGGTCTCTTGATATATTTAAATGTAGTTTTGTACATTTTGAGTTGTTTGGTTATTATTCACACTTTAACAGATGAAAATAAACAGTTGATGTTTTTATTAAATTCCATAATAGTTCTGCACAATAATAGTTGCCCTATATTTCTTCTCCCATAGATATTCTCCTAAGAAACACAAAACCTCACTTTTACCTTCTTAAATATTCCGGTTTATTAACCTTTTGGATTAACTAACAGCGCTGTAGTTGTTCAATTATAAATTTGATCATCAAAAGTAGAAATTGCCTAATAATTGTGCACATAGTGTACAAAACTCAGCGTGTCCACAAGAGAAATTGACATGTTGCAGTTTATGCAGCGTAGAAAAAAAATTCTCTAAATCCCATTCACATTGCTAGAACTGTAGCAGAACCTCAGTTGGGCTCACACAAATTGGCCAATCTATGCGCTAAGTACCTTATTTTTTACTGAATTTTTTAAAGCAATTTTGCAGATTAATATTTCATATATACATGACATAGCACTTTTTTCCCCCATTTTCTATACAGTAATGCAGGTTCAATTTTCTAGAGTAATCATTTTTCGTAAATCATGGTGCAACCTTTATCATTTTTCAAGTTATATGCTTTTTTTGGTTGGCACCTGTTCACAGTAGTTTGGATGTGCTGGTCTTTTTCTCTATTTACGTGATGCTGATTGACAGCCGGTTCCATGCTGACTATCTGCAGGAAGCCAGCTGACAATCAGCATGACATTGGAAGTCATGCCCCATTGACAGAGCAGCCTGGAAGAAGAAGCTGCTCTGTTGGTGTGGAGCAGCTGAATCACCAGCAGGAACGGTCTGTGATCACTCTGAGCTGGTGCTGAGTAGAGCAGGCAGGTAGTTACATCTATTAGCAACTACCTGTCTGTTAGTATTCAGATCTATAGTAAAAAAAATTGAATAGTCTCCCCAACCCCTTTAATTCAAGCCCCTCTTTTCCTATGAATCCTTATATACAAAGAACTATAAGCACTGTACCTATCATACTCTTTGTTTTCTTTGAGAGCAATTCAGATGATTGCTTCCTAAACTGCTGGACTATGTGATGGAATTGGCGAGGGGTCAGAGTTCTACAAGGAGCCTATTGTTTGGCCTACACAATGAAAAACGTGTTTTATGAACAAAAGCTTTCTATCTTGTGTGAGGGCTTCTTATGTAATATGTAGACTGCTATATTTGAGAAAGATATAGCTGTCAATCATTGTTTTGGCTCCTATTGCAAAATCAGATGTAAAATAATTCAGCTAAAAATATTAGAATCCAGAAAGAAAAAAATAATTGTCATGTACAAAGGTTAATAAATCTCTCCTCCCTCACACAATCTAGCACTCTGCTTTCACTCAGGTTGCAAATTGAGCATAAAGTACACCTCAACATCGCACAACCAGGATACATGCCGCCGCCACTTATTGAACAAGTTCCTCACTAATAGTGACGGTGACGTATGCATGCTCAGACCAGAGGTGACCCCAACCATGTGAGTCACATTTTTATTGTCTTAGTTATATTTTATGGCATGGTGGCGCAGTGGTTAACACTGTTGTCTTGCAGCACTGGGGTCCTGGTTTCAAATGCCACTAAGGACAACATATGCAAGGAGTTTGTATGTTCTCTGCATGTTTGCTTGGGTTTCCTTTGGGTTCTCCGGTTTCCTTCAACACTCCAAAGACATATCTATATTTTGAGCCCCAATGCGGACAGCGATGATAATGTATGTAAAGCGCCATATAATGACGCTATATAAACAAGGTATAATAAATAAATAATATCTTTAGTCCTGGTACCTACACTTATACCCCCCTGCTCTGGATCTACTAGGTCTGTGTAAGGGGGTACGGAGGCTAGTTCATGCCCCACACTCCTTGCCCATGTCCCTATAAGGCTGGTATATTTGATGTTTTATAATGCTGCATACTGTGTAATGCAATGTACAGATGTTAATGTGTCAAATAGATATAGGGAAAGTATAGGATTTAGCTCACTGGGGGGCACAGTAGAGTAAAGGCCCCTTCACATTAAGCGACGCTGCAGCGATACCGACAACGATCCGGATCGCTGCAGCGTCGCTGTTTGGTCGCTGGAGAGCTGTCACAGACAGCTCTCCAGCGACCAACGATGCCGGTACCCAGGGTAAACATCGGGTAACTAAGCGCAGGGCCGCGCTTAGTAACCCGATGTTTACCCTGGTTACCATCCTAAAAGTAAAAAAAAACAAACACTACATACTTACCTACAGCTGTCTGTCCTCCAGCGCTGCGCTCTGCTCTCCTCCTGCACTGACTGTGAGCACAGCGGCCGGAAAGCAGAGCGGTGACGTCACCGCTCTGCTTTCCGGCTGACCGACGCTCACAGCCAGTGCAGGAGGAGAGCAGAGCACAGCGCTGGAGGACAGACAGCTGTAGGTAAGTATGTAGTGTTTGTTTTTTTTTACTTTTAGGATGGTAACCAGGGTAAACATCGGGTTACTAAGCGCGGCCCTGCGCTTAGTTACCCGATGTTTACCCTGGTTACCAGTGAAGACATCGCTGGATCGGTGTCACACACGCCGATCCAGCGATGTCAGCGGGAGTCCAGCGACGAAATAAAGTTCTGGACTTTATTCAGCGACCAACGATCTCCCAGCAGGGGCCTGATCGTTGGTCGCTGTCACACATAACGATTTCATTAACGATATCGTTGCTACGTCACAAAAAGCAACGATATCGTTAACAATATCGTTATGTGTGAAGGTACCTTAAGATAGGAATAAGTTAGAACACTAGGATTTAGCTAGATAGGAGGGGACAACTAGGAGTAGTTGGGGAGCTTCCTGGAGTTAGTCAGAGAAGGCTGGGAGCCAGGACAGGACAGTTTTATCCCGTAACGTTCAAGCTGGGGAGCCCAGCCGTCCAGGGCCTATGGGCTGACAGTCACACGGTGGTGGAGGAATACAGGGCAGTATCAATATGGTAGCAGCTAACTTTGTGGGAACAACCCTAAATGTCCGATGCGAAGCGGACAGGGAACTCCTGAAGTGGGTTAGTTTGATCAGTCAGGAAGCTCCGGTACCGAAGGCGATGGTACGACCCTGCGATATTCCTGGAGAAGTGAAGGAGAGTACAGAGAACAGAACGGTGATATTTTGTGAAGAACCTTGTGCTGTTTCTATGACTTGTGTAAAGTGGACGAGCTGAGTAAACTTGTTTTGTTGAAATTGGATTTGGACTCTGCCTGTAATTACATGGTGCTTAAAGGAGAGAAGCCCCAGCGGATCGAGGTGGACCCTGATGTGCAAGTAAGTGGACCACCAAGTGCACCACAGGAGGGACAATGTGTTTATGAGACGGAGGGCCAGGGTGTGCCAGTACTGCCACCCTCAGCAATGACTACCCCCCTGGCCCCCGTTTCATCTGTGATCCAGTCCCCATCCCCCCCCCAAAAGACGTAATAACATTTACTGGCCATTTCAGGGGGCCTCTATTAACTCAAAAGTTACTGACTGTTACAGGTGTCAGAGTGGCGGCTGGACAGGGCTGAGAATTCCCCCTGAAACACATTAAAATGAAGCCCCAGTAATCAGATATTTAAGACCTATCCTCTGGAAAAACTGTTAACTATTTAGTGGCCATTTACATACACTTATACACACCACATCATCCCCCCAGCAACTGCAGTCTTCTCACATAAGGAGCTTTACCCCAGATTGTGTTCCTTTCGAGCTGTATGTCTACACGCCATATAACTTCAACCATTAAACCTATGGGGGTTTATGTGGCTGCTGGTTACAATTTTCCAAACCTGTATACCGTATATAATAAAAAAACAATCAACTGCATGCAGTTTTTAGCCTATCCACTAAGACTCATAACACTTATTATCACTTTTGTTCTGATATCCTTTCTGTGCAGCAGTGTCTGCGCCGACCGCAAAAAGTGGGACACAGCATGAATGTACTATGTTGTTTCTGTAACTCCAATAGAAATTAATACGAGCTGCAAAAGCAGCCTATTACAGCAAGCCATCTCATAAGCAGTATTGGACATTGGCAGAAGGGAAAAGAATATCGGAATAGTTGTCCAAGAGCCAAGGACCACCTGTGAAGAACTACAGAAAGACCAGGAATCAACAGTTACAATTGTTTCAAAGAAAGCAATAATACATTCAACCTCCATGTCTTGTATGCACGCTTACCACGCAAGACTCCATTGCTAAACAAAATAGCAGGTGCAAGAGAGTTTAAAGTTTGCTCAACAACATTTAGACCAGGGGTGGGGAACCTCAGGCCCCAGGGCCATTTACAGCCCTCGATGACCTTTTATCAGGCCCCTGACCTGATTCTCAAGGACCCCATTCTTGGGCAAGGATCTGTATTTTGATTGTCACAAGCTCATTCATTTCTTCTTGCTCTGTTAGCACACACATGCAGTGCTCACTACTGAACATTGAAGAGTGTGCAATGAAAGATTACATCCTGAAACCAGTGCCAGAGTCAGGATCTACTTTGTGGGTGGAGTTTGTACGGCCCCCGAAGGATGGTATAAATATCCAAATGGCCTTTCACAGAAAAAAAGATTCCCCACCCCTGCTTTGGACAAACCTGTGAAATACTGAGATAATCTAGTCTGGTCAGATGTGATCAAAAAATGAATTATTTGGATGCCATAATAAACACCATGTTTGGAGGTGAAAAGGCATGGCATATCACCCCCAAAACATCATATCCACAGTGAAGTTTAGAGGTGATAACTGAATGAAATATTCCAGTTGTAAATCTTTATTCATTACATAGTGGAATGTGTTGAGAACAATAAAACCTAAAAATGATCAACGTAAATCACAACTAATATCCCACGGAGGTCTGGAGTTGGAATGATGCTCCAAATCAAAGTGGAAAATGAAGTCACAGGCTGATACAACTTCAGTGGAAATGCCTCAAGACAAGGAAATGATGCTCAGTAGTGTGTGTAGCCTCTCGCGTGCTTTTATGACCTCCCTACAGTGCCTTGGCATGCTGCTGATGAGGCGGGGATGGTCTCCTGAGGGATATCCTCCCAGACCTGGACTAAAGCATCTGCCAACTCCTGGACAGTCTGGTGTAACATGATGTTGGTGGACGGTGCAAGACATGATGTCCCAGATGTGTTCAGCTAGCTTCAATGCCTTCATCTTGCAGGAACTGCTGACACACTCCAGCCACATGAGGTCTGGCAGTGTCCTGCATTAAGAGGAACCCAGGGCCAACCGCGCCAGCATAAGGTCTCACAAGGGGTCTGAGGATCTCATCTCGGTACCTAATGGCAGTCAGGCTACCTCTGGCAAGCACATGGAGGGCTGTGCGGCTCTCCAAAGAAATGCCACCCCACTCTATTACTGACCCAATGCCATACCGGTCATGCTGAAGGATGTTGCAGGCAGATCACTCTCCACGGAAACTCCAGACTCTGTCACGTCTGCCACATGTGCTCAGTGTGAACCTGCTTTCATCTGTGAAGAGCACAGGGTGCCAGTGGCGAATTTGCCAATCCTGGTGTTCTGTGGCAAATGCCAAGCGTCCTGCACGGTGTTGGGCTGTGAGCACAGCCCCCATCAGTGGACGTCGGGCACTCAGACCATCCTCATGGAGTCGGTTTCTAACCATTTGTGCAGACACATGCACATTTGTGGCCGGCTGGAGGTCATTTTGCAGGGCTCTGGCAGTGCTCCTCCTGTTCCTTCTTGCACAAAGGCTGAGGTAGCGGTCCTGCTGCTGGGTTGTTGCCCTGCTACGGTCCCCTCCACATCTCCTGGTGTACTGGCCTGTCTCCTGGTAGCGCCTCCAGGCTCTGGACACTACGCTTACAGACACAGCAAACCTTCTTGCCCCAGTTCGCATTGATGTGCCATCCTGGATGAGCTGCACTACCTGAGCCACTTGTGTGGGTTATAGAGTCCGTCTCATGCTACCACGAGTGTGAAAGCACAACCAACATTCAACTATATCACCAACGATATCAGCAGTAAGTGTATTTATATCTACTTTATTATTCAGGTTTATTCCACATATTGTTCCATATATAGACAGCGCAGGTGATCACTATCTCTACTAGCAAGTAAACTATACAATTAACAGGTATACACAGATCCTGTCATATTCACCAGCAGCTCTCTATACAGAGGATTTTTCTTCCATTGGAAATTTTCTGGAGCGCCAGTGTTTGTTTTTACAATAACAACATTCAAAAGTGACCAAAACATTAGCCAGAAAGCATTGGCACTGAGATGTGGTCTGTGGTCCCCACCTGCAGAACCACTCCTTTATTGAGTGTGTCTTGTTAATTGCCAATAATTTCCATTTGTTGTCTATTCCATTTGCACAACAGCATGTGAAATTGATTGTCAAGTTTGTTGCTTCCTAAGTGGACAGTTTGATTTCACAGAAGTTTGATTTACTTGGAGTTATATTCTGTTGTTTAAGTGTTCCCTTTATTTTTTTGAGCAGTGTGTATCGATGTAAACGGGAGATAAAGAAACAGGTCCTAAATACACCACATTAATACTGCCACACTAGGGGAATCCTGCTGGTGGATATTTGTGCCAGGAAGCAACCATGTTTGTGCTCTTCCTCTCTGCCACCCCTAAGAAGATAGTTGGTAAAGATAACCTAAAAGGTCACTATTATAGACATAGTGTTTGCTATGTAAGACTAATAGTAGTTTCAGTTTTCCCTTTATTTGCGCTGCATCTTCGATATCATTAAATCAAAAGTCCAATATTTATTGCAAAGTACAAAGTATACTAAATGTAATTACTCAAATGTATTGTGCGTATTCAATGTTTCCAACCTCCTGAACGTGCAAAGATTGACCAAAGTTGAAATTAAAATTGTGACCATAGACTAGGTCAATGATAAACTAAGTATTCATGTTATGAGGAAGAGAAGAATTGGGATTACTACTGCCTGGTGTCAGATGTGAAGTAATGAAAGAGGAGTAGTTAGGGGAAGTAATGGGACAGATGGTGGCTTTGCAGTGTTGGGGTCCTGGGTTCAAAGACCACAAAGGACATCTGCAAGACGTTTGTATGTTCTCCCCATATTTGCATGGGCTTCCTCTGGGGTTGGAGACAGTGAAGCTGATATCTGTAAAACGCTGTGGAATTAATGGAGCTATATAAGTGAGCAAAATAAATAAAAAAATACAGAAGTATTTTGTAGTTGTAACATAGAATAACTGCCATTTCAATGCCACGTATACAGCATATAAACATTTATCCCAATTTATCAAGACTGGCGGTTATTGTACAGTATTGTGGAGTAAGGTACACCAAATCCATTTGAAGGGAACCTGTCATGTAGAAAATGCCGTTAACCTGAATCATTAGAGCCACCTGTCAGTCAGTGGCGGGGCACCGTTATAGTCGCCGCTCAAAGGACAGTTACTGAAGTCGCATCGGCCTGACCCCTACAAATGAAAGCCTGAGGCTGCCGAAAGGAATAAAGTTAATGTCTTCCCGGCAGAGGGGCTCTAACTGCGGGCGCCGGGCAGATCCAAAATGCTATTAACCTCTAGATTGACCCCATATCTGCAGGTTATTAGCGTTTTTTACATGACAAATTCCCTTTAAAGACCCATGCCACTTGGTGAATTTGGTATGTCTTTAGCTGCCATGCACCAACACAGGAAATGTTTGCCACTTTTTGTGGCATTAATTATAATGCATTTGTTGGGCATTTGCCGTCATACCACTGGCCTAGTATACTTTCAAAATGTTGACAGAGCTAAGTGAGATAAAAGTGAAAATGGCAAAAGTTCCCAAATTTTTGTGCAACTACGAATTGTTAAAAAATTTGGTGACATTTTAAGCAGTTTCACACCAGAGAACTGATATAAACTGCTTCATGAATAGGCCTCAATAAGGGGGTAGAGGCGAGGAGAAGTACTGTACTAATAGAGGTGTACTATCACAGTTGGATTAGTAATAGTGAGCAATTATATAGGACTAGATGGTGGTCTGATTCTAACGCATCGGGTATTCTAGAATATGTATGTAGTTTATAAAGTTTTCAGAATAATGCAATTTATACACAGGATCCGGCCGGCCAGGCGCGACCAATTAGTGAAGCATGGTTCAAATTCCGAGCTAATTCGCGGCCGGATTGCGCCTGTCGCCTGTTCGCGGCCGGCCGGGAGTGACCAATCAGTGATGCCAGGGCCGGCTCCAGGTTTTTGAGGCCCCCTGGGCGAAAGAGTCTCAGTGGGCCCCCCTCTTTAACACATACCACAATTCATGATGCACAGATACAGCAGAGAAATATACCACAGCCAAGTAGCATATAACACAGCCCCCGTAGCGTATAACACAGCCCATGTAGCATATAGCACAGCCATGTAGCATATAGCACAGGCCACGTAGCATATAGCACAGCCACATAGCATATAACACAGCCACATAGCATATAGCACAGCCACGTAGCATATAGCACAGCCCACATAGTATATAGCACAGCCCATGTAGTATATAGCACAGCCCATGTAGTATATAGCACAGCCCATGTAGTATATAGTACAGCCCATGCAGTATATAGCATAGCCCACGCAGTGTATAACACAGCCCACGTAGTATATAGCACAGCCGACGCAGTGTATAACACAGCCCACGTAGTATATAACACAGCCCACGCAGTGTATAATAGCCCACGTAGTATATAGCACAGCCCATGCAGTATATAACACAGCCACGTAGTATATAAACGTTATCATCTCGCGAGACCACAATGCATGGCCCGGGGTGTCGCGAGGAGCGGGAAAGGCGCCGGAAGGTGAGTATATAATGATTTTTTATTTTTTTATTATTTTTCAGAGTAGAATTTCAATATTTGCAGATGACACTAAACTCTGCAGGGTAATCAATACAGAGGAGGACAATTTTATATTACAGGATGATTTATGTAAACTAGAAGCTTGGGCTGATAAATGGCAAATGAGCTTTAATGGGGATAAATATAAGGTCATGCACTTGGGTAGAAGTAATAAGATGTATAATTATGTGCTTAATTCTAAAACTCTGGGCAAAACCGTCAATGAAAAAGACCTGGGTGTCAGGCAGGTGCTACAAAGGCAAATAAAATAATGGGATGCATTAAAAAAGAGGCGTAGATGCTCATGAGGAGAACATAATTTTACCTCTATACAAGTCACTAGTGCGACCACACTTAGAATACTGTGCACAGTTCTGGTCTCCGGTGTATAAGAAAGACATAGCTGAACTAGAGCGAGTGCAGAGAAGAGCGACCAAGGTTATTAGAGGACTGGGGGGTCTGCAATACCAAGATAGGTTATTACACTTGGGGCTATTTAGTTTGGTAAAACGAAGACTAAGGGGTGATCTTATTTTAATGTATAAATATATGAGGGGACAGTACAATGACCTTTCTGATGATCTTTTTAATCATAGACCTGAAACAGGGACAAGGGGGCATCCTCTGCGTTTGGAGGAAAAAAGGTTTAAGCATAATAACAGATGCAGATTCTTTACTGTAAAAGCAGTGAGACTATGGAACCCTCTGCCGTTTGATGTTGTAATGAGTAGTGTTGAGCATTCCGATACCGCAAGTATCGGGTATCGGCCGATATTTGCGGTATCGGAATTCCGATACCGAGTTCCGATATTTTTGTGATATCGGGAATCGGTATCGGGATTACGATTCATGTGTAAAATAAAGAATAAAAATAAAAAATATTGATATTCTTACCCTCTGACGCGCCCTGGTTGTCTCCGCTGCAACCGCCATGCTTCCGTTACTAAGAATGAGCGCGTTAAGGACCTTTCGGTGATGTCGCGGCTTGTGATTGGTCGCGTGAGCGTCATGTGACCGCTCACGCGACCAATCACAAGCCACGATGTCATCGAAGGTCTTTAACGCGCTCATTCTTAGAAAGGGAAGCATGGCGGTTGCAGCGGTGACAACCAGGGCGCGTCCGAGGGTAAGTATATCAATATTTTTTATTTTTATTCTTTATTTTACACATCAATATGGATCCCAGGGCCTGAAGGAGAGTTTCCTCTCCTTCAGACCCTGGGAACCATAGAGGATACCTTCCGATATTTGTGTCCCATTGACTTGTATTGGTATCGGATATCGGTATCGGCGATACCATCCGATACTTTCAAATATCGGACGGTATCGCTCAACACTAGTAATGAGTGATTCATTATTTAAATTTAAGAAGGGACTGGATACCTTTCTGGAAAAGTATAATGTTACAGGTTATATATACTAGATTCCTTGATAGGGCGTTGATCCAGGGAACTAGTCTGATTGCCGTATGTGGAGTCGGGAAGGAATTTTTTTCCCCAATGTGGAGCTTACTCTTTGCCACATGGGGTTTTTTGCCTTCCTCTGGATCAACATGTTAGGGCATGTTAGGTTAGGCTATGGGTTTAACTAAATGGACTTAGAGTCTTCCTTCAACCTTAATAACTACCGTGTTTCCCCGAAAGTAAGACAGTGTCTTACATTCTTTTACCACTCAAAAGTCCCACTGTCTTACTTTTGGGGTATGTCTTACATTGGAGAAAAAAACGCTGCGTTTTTTTTTCCAACGTACAGTTTACTACCGTACTAGTGTTGAACGATACCGTCCGATACTTGAAAGTATCGGTATCGGATAGTATCGGCCGATACCCGAAAAATATCGGATATCGCCGATACCGATACCAATATTATTATTATTATTTATTGTTATAGCGCCATTTGTTCCATGGCGCTTTACATGTGAGGAGGGGTATACATAATGAAAACAAGTACAATAATCTTAAACAATACAAGTCATAACTGGTACAGGAGGAATGAGGACCCTGCCCGCGAAGGCTCACAATCTACAAGGGATGGGTGAGAATACAGTAGGTGAGGGTAGAGATGGTCATGCAGCGGTTTGGTCGATTGGTGGTAACTGCAGGTTGTAGGCTTGTCTGAAGAGGTGGGTCTTCAGGTTCTTAAGAAGTCAATGGGACACAAGTATCGGAAGGTATCCCTGGATGGTTCCCAGGATCTGAAGGAGAGGAAACTCTTTTTCAGGCCCTGCGATCCATATTTAAGTGTAAAATAAAGAATTAAAATAAAAAATATCGCTATACTTACCCTCTGACGCGCCCTGGTACTAACCGGGAACCTTCCTTCCTTCGAATCAGCGCTTCCAGGACCTTGCGGTGACGTCGCGGCTTGTGATTGGTCGCGCGACCGCCCATGTGACCGCTCGCGCGACCAATCAGAAGCCGCGACGTCACCGCTAGGTCCTGGGAGCGCTGATTCGAAGGAAGGAAGGTTCCCGGTTAGTACCAGGGCGCGTCAGAGGGTAAGTATAGCGATATTTTTTATTTAATTCTTTATTTTACACTTAAATATGGATCGCAGGGCCTGAAGGAGAATTTCCTCTCTTTCAGACCCTGGGAACCATCGAGTTTCGGCCGACCCCGACACTACTCAGCACTACGGTATTTACTACGTCTTACTTTCGGGGTACGTCTTACATTAGCCGACCCCGCTAAAACCCCCACTACGTCTTACTTTCGGGGGTGTCTTACTATCGGGGAAACAGGGTATGTAACATTAGATCTTTTTACTATTGATGCTGCATAGGCAGCATCAATAGTAAAAAGTTGGTCACATAGGGTTAATAGCAGCGTTAATGGACTGTGTTACACAGCGGCTTAACGCGGTGTAATGCAGCACTGACGGAGAGTAGGCAGGGGCAAATTTGCAGCTGGACTGTGCCCAGCGACGAGGGATTTCTGTGACAGACAAACAGACGGAAGTGCCCCTTAGATGATTATATATATATAGATGAGGGCACAAGAAGCAGCAGAGCAATTCCATTTTCAAAATTGACACTACAATACTCCACTTCAAGGGTGCAGAAGGTGGCGGTGCCTGAAAGATTGCTTTATAACAAAGAGAATAGCAGAATTACAAATGTACAGTGCAGGGTGTAATATGATAAGGATACTAGTTTATCAATGATCAGACAAGACTTAATATGTTAATCATTCAACTATATTTTCAGATGTTTAAAGAGAATCTGTCACCAGGATTTCACACCCTAAACTATTTACCGTATATGCCCATGTAGCTCTTTCAAAGTCCAGCAATACCTTTACATGGCCAGTCCGTTCCTCTGTTACTGAGAAATCAGAGTTTGAATTGATATGCAAATGTGGCTAAAGAACTTTTTGTAGATCTCAGGACTCTTGTCACTACAGTTCTATTCCTCAGCCAGTGCCGCATCTTCCTTCTTGACATCTATGTTGTCAGACTTAAGGCAAAAGAGCCGTCGGTCAAGAAGAAGGAGATAGCACTGGCAGGAGAGAAAAACTGAAGTGACAAAGGCTTCAGATCTACTATTCTTCTTCAGTCTCATTTGCATACAGTACAGACCAAAAGTTTGGACACACCTTCTCATTTAAAGATTTTTCTGTATTTTCATGACTATGAAAATTGTAAATTCACACTGAAGGCATGAAAACTATGAATTAACACATGTGGAATGATATACTTAACAAAAAAGTGTGAAACAACTGAAATTATGTCTTACATTCTAGGTTCTTCAAAGTAGCCACCTTCTGCTTTGCACACTCTTGGCATTCTCTTCATGAGCTTCAAGAGGTAGTCAATGGGAATCGTTTTCACTTCACAGGTGTGCCCTATCAGGTTTAGTAAGTGGGATTTCTTGCCTTATAAATGGGGTTGGGACCATCAGTTGTGTTGAGCAGAAGTCTGGTGGATACACAGCTGATAGTCCTACTGAATAGACTGTTAGAATTTGTATTATGGCAAGAAAAAAGCAGCTAAGTAAAGAAAAATGAGTGGCCATCATTACTTTAAGAAATGAAGGTCAGTCAGTCTGAAAAATTGGGAAAACTTTGAAAGTGTCCCCAAGTGCAGTGGCAAAAACCATCAAGCGCTACAAAGAAACTGGCTCACATGAGGACCACCCCAGGAAAGGAAGACCAAGAGTCACCTCTGCTTCTGAGGATAAGTTTATCCAAGTCACCAGCCTCAGAAATCGCAGGTTAACAGCAGCTCAGATTAGAGACCAGGTCAATGCCACACAGAGTTGTAGCAGCAGACATATCTCTACAACAACTGTTAAGAGGAGACTTTGTGCAGCAGGCCTTCATGGTAAAATAGCTGCTAGGAAACCACCGCTAAGGACAGGCAACAAGCAGAAGAGACTTTTTGGGCTAAAGAACACAAGAAATGGACATTAGACCAGTGAAAATCTGTGCTTTGGTCTGATGAGTCCAAATTTGAGATCTTTGGTTCCAACCACAGTGTCTTTGTGCGAGGCAGAAAAGGTGAACGGATGGACTCTACATGCCCGGTTCCCACCGTGAAGCATGGAGGAGGTGTGATGGTGTGGGGGTGCTTTGCTGGTGACACTGTTGGGGATTTATTCAAAACTGAAGGCATACTGAACCAGCATGGCTACCACAGCATCTTGTAGCGGCATGCTATTCCATCCGGTTTGCATTTAGTTGGTCCATCATTTATTTTTCAACAAGACAATGACCCCAAACACACCTCCAGGCTGTGTAAGGTCTATTTGACCAAGAAGGAGAGTGATGGGGTGCTACGCCAGATGACCTGTCTTCCACACTCACCAGACCTGAACCCAATCGAGATGTTTTGGGGTGAGCTGGACCGCTGGATCCCACTTAATAAACCTGACAGGGCACACCTGTGAAGTGAAAACCATTTCCAGTGACTACTTCTTGAAGCTCATCAAGAGAATGCCAAGAGTGTGCAAAGCAGTCATCAAAGCAAAAGGTGGCTACTTTGAAGAACCTAGAATATAAGACATATTTTCAGTTGTTTCACACTTTTTTGTTAAGTATATAGTTTCACATGTGTTAATTCATAGTTTTGATGCCTTCAGTGTGAATTTACAATTTTCATAGTCATGAAAATACAAAAAAATCATTAAATGAGAAGGTGTGTCCAAACTTTTAGTCTGTACTGTATAAATTCTCACCCTGATTTATAATTAATGGAGGAACGGGTGGCCATGTAAAGGTATTACTGAACTTAGCTTTGAAAAAGCTACATGTGCATATAAATAGTTTGGGCTAAAATACTGCAGACACATTCCCTTGGATGGGTTTGCTCTGGTCCACCCCATCCTTTTGTCAGTATTCTTTCCTGGTACATGTTGGTGAGAGCTGAATGTCGATGGACGGAGGGCAGGAAGATGAAGCTAAAACCACAATGGACCAGTGTCAGAGCAAGAGTCACCTTGTTGTCCATACCACTAAACTGTGTTTCACTTTAATTTTCAAGCCTTAGAAAACTAAAATAACACATACCTAACAAAGTGGGATTTTGTTTTGATCATCAGTTATCGTAGACAACCATAAGAAGTCCGAAGAAGTTCTTTCTCTTCTACTCAAGAATCAAAGGAAAGTCTACAGACAGACTGCCGAATTGTCCAGTGCAATGGGCGACCACGTGATGGCATACTTGTGGTCAAAGGCAGACCAGACTCTCCTCCGTTGTTCAATGTTGTAGCAAAGGAGAATCGTCAGTACATGACCGCAGGTATGTAAGTCAGTTATATGTGGTCACTTACTGCCCACCACACATTGAATACAGGGGAATCATAATAATGTTACAAAAATTCGACAACCTGCAATCATATCTTTCTACTTGGACAAGGCAATTCCTTTAACCTGTCAGTATTTTTTTTATAGTGTGGAATGATTTTAAAGTTTCCCAGGAAATACACATGCAGATAGAAAGAGAACAGAAAACTTCATGTAAGTGTTGATCTGAAAAGATATGCCTAGTAAAGTAGTCACCATAGAGCTAGGGCATGGGATTGCTCTGTGGCCCAGTACGGATCTTGTTCCTTGGCTTGTAGTTGCCACTAGGTAGAGCTCACTGCATACAAATCTATACTGCTTCCATTGCGTTTAAGACTAGATGAATAACAACTAATGTCATTACCACCCTTAGCTGTAGCCACATTCAGCCAGAAAAAAAAAATTTATCAACTAATCAGCTCAACATTTTTGACCTGAAACAGAATGCAAGACATTAAAAGGGTATTCCCATCTCCAAGATTCTATCCCAATATGTAGAAGGTGTAATAATAATAATATTAGCAAATACCTCCAATTAGAAATGTAGTATAGTTTTTCTGATTCATTATGTCTCTTTCCTCATGTGCGGGAATTGCAGGACCTTAGGTATCCATGATTACAACCACTAGCAACTAGCTAACTGACGCTATATCAGTGGTCGTAACCATGGATACCTAAGGTCCTGCAATGCCTGCACATGGGGAAAGAAACATAGTGAATCAGAGAAACTATAATACATATCTAATTGGAGGTATTTGCTAATATTTTTATTATTATACCTACTACATATTGGGATAGGGAGGATGGGAGGATACAGGTAAAAATTTGTTAAAGGACCTCTTGCAGTGGGGGGTAAATAGCCGACCTTTATATGAAGCACTAGAGGGTAACAAATTCAAATCTTCTCCAAAAAACACTTCCCACATTATCGTTAATGCATAAAATATGGTGGAAAATACGAGATCTGCAACAAATTGAGGGTTGCTCACAATTTACATCAATATGGGACACCCCATGGTTAGTTAATCTGAGAAGTTTGGTGAGTTTTGGGAAGTGGAGGAAGAGGTTATCTCAGCTGCTATTAGATAATTACTCAATTAGATAATGTACTCAATCTTATGCACATTTACAGGAGGAGTTTGATCTCAATCCAAAGGACTTTTATAAATCCCTCCAGCTACGTCATGCGTTCAATGGGGACTTTACGGAGAGTGGTTTGAAAGTGTATGTACCAAATACTGTTATACAGTTAATTAGTAGATCAAATAGTTTATCTGGGATAATATCGCGGCTATATAGATCTTTATTAACATTAGTGCTAAGCAAACACAGAATTCATAGTAAAGAGAGATGGGAGGCAGAGATCGGCCCAATGGAAGAAGATCAATGGATAGTGATATTGGAAAGGGTACCTCAACTCTATCTTAGTGAAGTGCATAGACTTTATCAACTTTATCTAATACATAAGGTGTATAGAACACCGGAGTTTCTGTGTAGGATTGGGGCCAGAGCAGACGCATGCTGTCCTAGTTGTGGGGTGGAGCCGGCTACTCTACTTCATATGATGTGGTCATGTCCTAAACTGGAGGGATACTGGAGGAAAGTACTAGGATTAATCGGACAAGTGTTTAAGGTGGTACTGGAAATTACGCCCTTAGTTTGTGCGCTGGGGTATGTGGAAGATCTACAGACAACTGAGCCGGGTAAAATAGCTATAGCACAAATGCTGTATTTAGCAAGGAAACTAATAGGGCAACACTGGTTGGATACTGAGAGCCCAACAAAAAAGGAATATATCAACAAAATAAACTGGTTTATAAGTTTGGAAAAAGGTGTGCACAAAAAAAAGGCAATATTAATAAATCTGAACAGCTTTGCGCTGCCTGGATGGATGAACCAGGGCTCCCTTCGAGGGAATTAGTGAGATATAGATTGGGCTTGATTTAATAAAGAGGATTACGAGAGATATCATCCATGTTTATCCCATGAGCAGTAATAATGATTGCAGGGCTAGAAGCTCCAAAAGGAGAGGTTTTCTTTCTAGGCATTACAGTGGTGATGACTATATGTTTTGTCCTTTTTTTTGTAGAATGGGAACTTTTGTTTTCATTTCAAGGGAACCTGTCACCTCAAATTGGCGGGATGTTTAAATGAGTTTTTACCGGTCCGATGGGTGGCGTTTCATCTTCATTTCTCCACCCCGTCGGTCCCTGTTGTCCACAATATGTTAGTGAATTAGAGTACGTGTGCGCCATAGTTGGTGCGTGCGCAATGTAATCTTCGGTTGCGCACGCGCAGTATGCTTTGCCCAACTGCAGGCAAAGCCGAAAAGCATTAATGCGCATGAGCCCGTGCACTATGTCCCGCAACACAGCAAAATACTTCCGGGACATAGTGAGTGGGTGCATGCGCAGTAATGCTTTTCGGCTTTGCCCCCAGTTGGGCAAAGCATACTGCGAGTGCGCAACCGAAGATTACATGGCGCACATGTACTCTAATTCACTAGCATATTGTGGACAACAGGCACGGACGGGGTGGAGAAATGAAGATCAAACACCGCCCATCGGACCGGTAAAAACTCATTTAAATATCCTGCCAATTTGAGGTGACAGGTTCCCTTTCAGTTGGTCTTTCCCTTTCCATGTCCTATTTCCCCTCTTCCCAGTTGTTTTTAATTTTCAGCGTTTACCTGATGCGGGTGATATGTTCGTGTAAAAATTGTTGGAGGACTTCAATAAAGATACTTTATTAACATATTGGGATAGAATCCTGGAGATGGGAATATCACTTTAAGTTTAATAAATTCTCCTCAATATCATTTTTTTTTGTCTATGACTTGTGTGTTATGAAGGCCCTCTTTTCCCCTAAACAACAATACTATACCACATCAATTATCCTATTGGTTTCTAAGGGTAAAACAAGGGTGACATTTTAGCAACGTTTGTGTCCTAATAAATATACCTAATGCAATAAATCTACCCATCACATAATGTGCAAAGACTATGGAAAAGAATGTGATTGAGTGCATTTGACTCATAGCATAGATATGGCTAGAGCATAGTGATAGAGTCGGCATAGAGCTCCGTCCCTTTTATATCCTGCGCACCCTTTGCCCCATAAGGACGTGGATACATTTTATGCTGTAGCGTAAGTAGCCTATTATAACAATATTATTGTCCCTGACACATAGACGGCAAAGTAATTATTCAGGATTTCCTCAGGTGAATGAGTGACCGACCCATTGTAAGCCTAGGTGACAATGTATTTGGAAAAACAAAGAAACCAAATTCTTTTTTTTCTGTTTTGCTTCAGCAGTTACCAGCAGCTCGCAAATGTCCTGGCAGACACCCATTTATTGTGGTGTGACGTGTCTCAAGTACAAACTGCACACGCCTGATTGTGCAAACAGCACATCTCTTGTCTGGAGGAGTCATTTATCTCCACGTTGCCTTAGGCTGCCGTCACACTATCAGTATTTGGTCAGTATTTTACCTCAGTATTTGTAAGCAAAAACCAGGAGTGGGTGATAAATACAGAAGTGGTGATATGTTTCTATTATACTTTTCCTCTATTTGCTCCACTCCTGGTTTTGGCTTACAAATACTGATGTAAAATACTGACCACATCCTGATAGTGTGACGGCAGCCTTACATTCTACAAGTCAGACAAGTGCACATGTTACAGCCTGTCCAACCAAGATGAATTCCTACTCATCCTGTCATTTCTCTGTGATTAGCATGGCACCAGCCCTGTCCTAAGACACCTCTCACAGGCAACACTTTTGGGACAGGCAGAAGTTCATGTCCTTGAGGTCTTGACCTACTTTTCAGATAGAAATCCCTGACTATATTTTTGGACCATTGCCATCTCTGAGCCTTGCGTTGGAGGTATACATTGTGGAACACTCCTGGCGCACACCATTGTATGACCATACAGCAGCGTGTGTCAGTCATTTGGCACAATGTTAAAAAATACGTACGCTACTCACCTGGTAGCAGTGTTTTTTCAGGAGCCATGACAGCACAACGAGAGAGGGGATCCGCCCTTCAGGGACAGGAAACCTACAGACATAAAAGGGCGGTACCTCTCTCCCACGTCAGTTGGTTCCAGAGCATGAGAGGACCACCAAGGTTAATAACACAGATGCAGCGTATAAACAAATACATTTTATTATGTAAGTAAACAAGCAATTTTAAGGCAAACCAAAAAGGGTGTTGAATCATCCAAACATAGGGTAGGGAATCTAAGGGTGCTGTCATGGCTCCTGAAAAAACACTGCTACCAGGTGAGTAGCGTACGTATTTATTCAGTCGCCATGACAGCACAACGAGAGACTTTCAGAGAAAACAAAGAAGACTAGGGGGGGATAATAGCCTCCAGCACCCTTCTCCCAAACGTAAGGTCTGAGGAACTACCCAGATCTAATCTGTAGTGTTTAAGGAAGGTAGAAGGAGAAGACCATGTGGCCGCCTTACATATATCTTCGATCGATACTTCTGACCTCTCCGCCCAGGAAGATGCTACAGCCCGCGTGGAGTGTGCCTTTATTCCATCTGGAACTTCGTTGCCACCTGCGGTATAAGCAAGAGAGATCGCCTCCCTGATCCATCTGGCCAGAGAGTTTTTAGATATTCTAAGACCTTTCCTCACCCCTTGATAGGCTATAAACAGAGAGTTATCTTTCTTCCAGGCATCTGAAACTGTAATATATCTAAGGAGGCACCTTCTTACATCTAAGCAATGATATTTACGTTCTTTATCGTTAGCAGGGTTGGAGCAGAATGAGGGTAGGACTACCTCCTGTACCCTGTGGAACTTTGACGCAACTTTTGGGAGATAGAGGGGATCGGGTTTCAAAATTACTCTATCCTCCCTGAACTGTATGTATGGTGGATGTCTGGAAAGTGCCTGCAGATCACTAACCCTTCTAGCAGATGTGAGTGCAACCAAGAGGGCTGTTTTGATTGAAAGGATTTTTATAGGAATGGTATCAATAGGCTCGAATGGGGCCTGCGTTAGGGCAGAGAGAACCAGATTCAGATCCCATGGGACTAACCTTTGTTTTATGATTGGTCTGGACCTAGTGACTGCTTTGAAAAATCTGGATATCCAGTTATTACTGGCTAAGTTGAGATTGTATAGTGCCCCCAGAGCCGACACTTGTACTCTGAGAGTACTTGTGGCCAAGCCCATCTCTAGTCCTCTCTGTAAAAATTCAAGAATCTGGTTTATACATGGTTTCTGGTCAATTTGAGCCCCTGAATATGATAGAAATTTTCTCCACACTCTAACATAGATGCTCGTTGTAGAGGGTTTCCTACTTTTAAGGAGTGTATTTATTAAATTCTGAGAGAATCCCTTCCTCCTCAGTAAAGACCTTTCAAGTTCCATGCCGCTAGGTGTAAATTGGCTACCCGTGGATGGAGGCTTGGGCCTTGGGAGAGTAGATCTGGCAATTCTGGGAGAATCCATGGCTGGCAGACCAACATTTTTCTCAGCCAAGGAAACCATGGCCTCTTGGGCCAAAATGGGGCTATGAAGATTACCTGGGCCCTGTCCTCCCGAATCTTCCTCAGAACTAATGGTATTAGATTTAGAGGGGGAAAGGCATATGCGAGCCTGAAGCGCCATGATATCAGCAGAGCGTCCACCGCATATGGGTTGTCTTTTGGATTTAGGGAGCAGAACTGGTGTAATTTTTTGTTCCCTCTGCTGGCAAAAAGGTCTATCTCTGGACAACCCCATAACTGAATGATCTGCTTGAAGACGGCTGGATTCAGCGACCACTCTCCCTGTCTGAGACTGTTGCGGCTTAAGTAGTCGGCTTTGGTATTGATACTTCCTTTTATATGAAGTGCCGTCAGAGAGAGAAGATGTTCTTCGGCCACCTGAAAAATATGATTTGCGACCCTCATCAACGAACTAGATCGTGTACCACCTTGACGATTAATGTAGGCCACAGTTACCCGATTGTCTGATAATAGCCTGACGTGTTGACCCTGTAGGGGTACAAGGAATTTATTTAAGGCATGTTTTACAGCCAACAGCTCTTTCAAGTTGGGGGAGGAGTCCTGATCAGACTGAGGCCATAGCCCCTGAACCCAATCCTCCCCTAAGTGAGCCCCCCATCCCTTAGGGCTAGCATCCGTAGTCAAAACTCTAGAAATATGATTTATCCAAGGGACCCCCCTATGTAGATTTGAAGTGTGAGTCCACCAAACAAGTGAATGTGTAGCCTCCGTAGAAAGTGTAAATTTACTATCGAGGTGAGCCCCTAGACGACGGGAATTGTGTAAAACGTCCCATTGTAGTGCCCTTGTGTGGAACTGGGCCCAGAGGACCGCCGGGATGCAAGACGTAAGAGTGCCTAAGAGAGACATTGCACTTCTAAGTGACACTAAGGGATTGTCAATCGCCCTGGAGACCAGCTGTTGAACCTTAGCTACCTTGGCGTCCGGCAGGCGACACTCCTGCCGACTGGAGTCTACAATAAATCCCAGAAACTCCTGCACTTTTAAGGGTTGGAGACGTGACTTTTTGAGATTGATTATCCAGCCCAACCCGTGCAAGGCAGTCATCACTTTCTCTAGCTGGTCCTTGCAATGTGATTCTGAATGACCCACAATTAGCAAATCATCCAGGTATGGGATTACTAATATGTCCTGTTCATGTAAGTGTGCCATTACCTCCACCATGATTTTTGTGAACACCCTGGGTGCAACTGCGACTCCGAAGGGAAGTGCCTGATACTGAAAATGTTCTATCGTGCCCGCTAGTGAAACTGCCACCCTAAGAAACTTCTGATGATCTTCATGTATTGGAACATGGTAGTAGGCGTCTTTGAGATCTAAGACAACCATAAAGCAATGGTTAAAGAGTAACTTTATTGCTGTTTTAACCGACTCCATCTTGAAGGAGGGAACCAACAAAAAATTGTTCAGGCCTTTCAAATTAATGATCGTGCGATATGAGCCGTCAGGTTTTTTGATTAGGAAAAGAGGGGAATAAAACCCCCTACCTTCCTCCCTCGTAGGAACTCTGATCAGAACTCTCTTTTGTTGAAGTTCCCGGACCTCAGACTCCAGCGCCAACTGCTCTGTAGGGGAGGAGCGCACAGGTGTCAACATAAACTTATCCCGAGGAATATGGTGGAAGTCAAACTTTAGGCCCTTTTCTACAATGCCTAGAATCCATGGGCTACTCGTCATCCGTATCCAGGCCGGGTAGAAGGCCGAAAGCCTACCCCCCACCTGGTCCGCCAGTCATTGCGGTTTTTTAAATTCTCGTGAAGGGTTAAACATAAATCCTTTACCCCTTCTTCTGTTGCTGTCGTATCTGGTAGATTCCCTGTTAGAATCTCTATACGGCCTTCTACGGCTAGACCATCCTCTATTATAGTCCCGTCTGTAAAAGGGTCTTCCTAGGAAAGGGAAACGTTTTTTATTATCCCCTGCCTTCTCCAACAATTCATCCAAGACCGGTCCAAATAAGTGAGCTCCTTCACAGGGAATGCTACATAACTTTGTTCTGGCCTGTAAGTCCCCTGGCCAGCATTTTATCCATAGCGCTCTCCGGGCCGCGTTAGATAACGCTGAGGACCTGGCGGCCAACCTGACCGAATCTGCTGATGCGTCCGAAAGAAAAGCTGCCGCATCCTGGATTATAGGCATAGAGGATAATATTTCAGTTCTGGGAACCTTATCCTTGAGCTGATCTTCGAGGTGTCCTAACCATACCATCAAGGACCGGGCTGTACAGGTGGCTGCTATAGCTGGTCTCAAGGACCCTGCTGAAGTCTCCCAAGCTCCTTTAAGAAAGGTATCTGCTTTTCTGTCTAAAGGGTCCTTTAGGTTCCCCAAGTCGTCAAAGGGGAGAGATGTTTTTTTACATGCTTTGGCGACTGCCGCATCCAGCTTCGGGACTTTATCCCATGAGGATGAAGCCTCCTCCTCAAAGGGATATCTCCTTTTAAACGCAGGCGGAAGTGACCCTTTCCTCTCGGGTTTCTTCCATTCATTTGAAATTAGTGATTTAATCTTGTCCACTACTGGAAAGGCTCTACGGGATTTCCGCTCAATACCTCTGAACATGACATCCTGAATGGAGCTTTCTGATTGGGCGTCCTCTATCCCCATTGTACTGTTAACTGCTTTAACAAGATGGTTAACCCTATCCAAGGACAAACAGGCCCGACTAGACTCCAGATCTTCAGAGGAGGAAGAAGACGAGAGGGACCCAGAGCTCAGCTCACCAGAGTCTGAATTTACGTCAGATAACGGGGATGATCTTTCTACTTCCGTCAACCGTGATTTGGACTTTACAGCACTTCTCATTTCGTGCCTAACCATCTCTCTAATTGTGGAGGTGAGATCGGGAGCCTCTTCCTCCAGCAAACGTTGTATACATATTTTGCACAATTTCCTTAAATGCCCGTCCGGAAGTGGCTCCGCACATTCAGCACACTGCCTATGTTTGGCCTTAGTTAAACTTTTCCTCCCCTAATAAGGAGAGAGGGAAAATAAGGGGAACAAATAATCACTAAGTGAACTTTCACGAAGATCACTTACCCCGCCAGTAATGAATGGTACCGTAGATGGGGGGTCCTTCCCAGCCGGCAATTCTTTACGGCTTGAGGACTTTGGTCTCAAAATTTGAGCCTCCTTAGCTCCACCAGCGCGGCTACTGCCACTAGACCGACGCTGGGAGCTCCTCCGAGGCTTCTCTGACTGCTGAAGCTCCTGCTGCTGCTGTTGGCTGCTTTGCGTTCCTTCTGGCGACTCCATTACGGAATGGAACAGGAACACCAGCCACTCTGTGTGCAGCGTTTTTAAAAAGGCCCCCAGGGTACCGCCCCCGATGGGGGTTAGCAGGGAATCCCAGGTGCCGCCTAATCGATGAGGGACCGCCACCGCTCCGTGCTGCGCCGCCCCCCCCCCGAGGCCCGGATTGCCCTCAGCTGGGCGCCGCCATTGGCCGGAAAAGAACAGCGCTACTGCGCATGCCCGGCCACGTCATTCGGCCGCGCCGCATCATCTGGACACGCCCCTTCTGGACGCGGCAGCGGCGCCAAGCCGACACGCAGACCGGGACGGCAGCAGACGCCTCACCGGACCGATACCGACCCCCGTTAGGCACGGACAGACCTCTGGGACCCAGCAGCCGCACCAAGCGACGACTCCCTCCTCCAGATCCTCCCAGGTATTTATTGCGGACACCGCATAAGCCAGCCAATCTGTCAGAGGCTGCTTCCTCCTGCTACCACCTACACCAACAGTTCCCCTGCCGTGTGGTGCTTCCTGCCCCCTGATCAGGCCGGGGTAGGGGACCCCCGCTACCAGTATCGGCCTGCCAGGGGTGGGGACGTGACATACCTTCGACCTTCTTCACAGGCCTGTCTGAAGAGGTTCCGCTGTCAGGGACAGGAAACCAACTGACGTGGGAGAGAGGTACCGCCCTTTTATGTCTGTAGGTTTCCTGTCCCTGAAGGGCGGATCCCCTCTCTCGTTGTGCTGTCATGGCGACTGAATAAAAAGTTATTCTGCCAGACATGTGCTTCTTTATGTCTGCTTTGCTTGCTTTCCTCTCCAGTAAAACAAACCACATCAATGGAGGCCTATAGCTACAGTTGGTGAACACGCAGTGAGCTCTCACAGTGCATAGGCCAACATATCCACATTACAAAATGTGAACAGAGCCATGGGCAGGCGTTAGGGGCAGACAGACCAGGTAGCTGCCTAGAGCCCCCGCTCCTCCAGGGGCCCCAGCCAGTGGCATTCCGTTAATAGCCATACACCACGTGGCCACTATGGGGCCCTTAACAGGGACCTGGCGCCCCCCTTCTCCATTGAACATTTAACTTATCGGCATCATAGATACAGTTGAAAGCAGTGTTGGAAGAGAGAGGGTCAGTTGACGCTCCCTCTTTAAACACTCCTACTCTGCTTGTTACTCAGAGGGCGCACAATTATGTCACTTCATCGTGCGCCATGCTGTGCTAGCAGTGGAGCTGATGAGACCAGAGCAGAGCCTGCAGCATCGCGGGGAAGAAGGAGGAGAGGTGAGTATTGCGTCTGTATATGTAAGTACTGTGTGGGCTGCACTACACTGTGTGTGTGTCTAAGAAGAAAAAGAAATAGCCAGCTTACCACCTCGGTGTGTAACAGCACGGACTCCAAGCGGGCCACTTGAGTGTTGAATGAAAAAAAAAAGGCAGGATGAGTCCAGCTGATAAAAAAGCTTGTCTTTATTCAAAATTCGTATAAAATAGTGACATGGCACCCATATGTGCAGCTATGCGTTTCGAACACGAGCCGTGTTGTCAATTCTGTGTGTGTCTGTGTGTCATTGCATTATACTATGTATGTGGGGGCTGCATTATACTGTGTGTACTCAGGGGCTGCACTATACTGTGTGTGTCTGGGGGGAGCTGCACTATACTTTGTGGGGGGCTTCACTATACTGTGTTTGGGGGTTTGCATTATACTGTGTCACACTGTGTGGGATGGCTGCACTATACTCTGTGTAGGGGGGTGCATTTTATTGTGTGTGGAGCTGTATTATACTGTGTCACACTGTGTGGGAGGCTGCACTATGCTGTGTGTGAGGGGACTGCACTATACTGTTTGTGGGGGCTTCATTATACTCGGAGGGGGGCTGCATTATACTCTGTGAGGGAGCTGCATTATACTCTGAGGGAGCTGCATTATATTCTGAGGGGCTGCAGTATACTCTGAGGAGGGCTGCATTATGCTGTGTGTTGGTCTGCATATACTCTGAGGGGGCTGCATTATACCCTGAGAGGGCTGCATTATACTCTGAGGGGGCTGCATTATACTCTAGGGGTTTGCATTATACTCTGAGGGGGCTGCATTATACTCTGAGGGGGCTGCATTATACTCTGAGGAGGGCTACATTATACTGTGTGTGGGGCTGCATAATACTGAGGGGGGCTGCATCATACTCTATCAAGGACCGTGGGGACTGCACTATTCTATATGTACTATATGGGACCTGCATTATACTATATTGAGGACTATCTGTCCCCATCATTGTTCCTCAGCCGGTGTAAAGAAACTCGGGAAGAAGCATCAAACGACTTCAATATTGTTAATCACGCTCGTTTATCTAGCTGAAATCAGCGCATGTAAATACAACAGAAATGTTTCTGTGTGATGGTGCAATATGTGAGCATTTGGGGCCCCACTTTAACTTTTGCCCAGGGCCCCACTTTGGCTAAAACCAGCCCTGACAAGCCTTACATCCGTATATCTCCCTTCTTAAATAGGAATGGACCTCAAAAGACACTATAAAGACTGCTTCATTGTAATACCAATCAAATGGGGATAATCATTATGGATTTTTATCGCTTTCTATTCAACTGAAATAAATGGTTCACAGCCGTTTCAGCCAGTGATCAGCAGGAAACCAAACCACAAGTGTTCCATGAAGTTATCATTGAAACCAATGGGTGCACCTGGAACATACTGAGAGATACTATTTGTAGATCCTGTCTTTGCTGGCTGATCGAGTCGGGTCCTAAGTGGAAGATATTTCAATGTGAAGATAGGATTTCTTAGGAGGGAATTTAATAATAGTGATTACAATAAACACAGAGTTAATTTTATGCTAAAATGGCATTATTTCACAATGCAATTATGCCAATATTTCGGTAATATAATTTAAAATATGAGATTGGTGCTGAAGTGAACACCAAAATGGAAAGCGCTATGGACATGGTCAAATCACAGCTACGGTTTGTATATGAAGCACCTATTAGGTTTCCATAGAGGTGGATGATCCCTCTACTGTCTATTATATGACTCTGATTTTTATGCCGATGCACAGAATATGCATGAAGAAAAAACAAAAAAAGTTTTAAAAAAATTGTGCGATGCTCCAGAAGACGTATATTTTTATTCGGGGTCTGTATGGCAATATATGCCACTGCACATGAGCCTTTACTTTATTACAAGAAAACAATATAAGAGCATAACAGGGTACGACTTGGGATTGTAACATAATTTTTGACATACTGAGAATATATTTCATGCCAGTAAAGAAAAGCCGAGCTCACTCACCACCAGGTACAAGGATCACGGTCTGTGGGCAATGAGAGGAAAATGAAGAAACATCCAGCTCCAACGAACAAGATAAAATACTCAATGACTTTATTGAATAATCCACAAAAAATATAAAGAAGATACAAAGTGGAGCTATGCATATCTAGACTCTGTGTCTTGTTTATATTTTTGTGGATTATTCAATAAAGCCAGCTTCAATTTTATTTGGATCATCGGAGCTGGATGTTTCTTCATTTTCCTCTACATTCCACTGTCAAATTAGCATAGTGCTCCATATTACTGCTTTTTGGGTCTCTGAGTTTCAGTGGTGTTAATTTTCTATAGGTTTCTCTTATAGTTTGTTATACATGAGTACAGAGGCATGTAGTCAATCGGTGTTGAAATTAATGGGAGTTTCAATATGCAAATTGCCTCTTAAGAGAGCAAAGGAAAGGAATTCTAGTGCTACCTAAAGGTCAATATGCCCTACAATGAGTTTTGCCACCTAATTTAGGATCAATTCCAAACTAGAATCTCTATTTGCAGAAACATGTTTCAGGGTGTTGACGTTCCTCAGTGCAAAGCAAGAGATCTGATTTGGCTGTATGAGAAGCCATTGATTTGGGTCTAAGGGGTAACGTCTCTACTTGTGGAGAGAGACAAGCCTGGCATGCCAGTGTAAAGAGAGGCTATGCAATACTCTTCTGGGAAATTAAATATGCAAATTGCCTCTTCAGAGAGAAAGAGAACTGGAACTCTAGTGCCACCTATTATAAGTAGCAATCCTAAAAGTCAATATTGACCCTCTAACGAGCATTGACACATGACTTGGGTTAAAAGCAAAACCAGAATCTCTATATGCAGACGAACGTTTCGAAGTTTTTGAAATACATGTAACAAGTATGAAATTCTCAATTATTTCATTGGAAAAAGAAAGCACATGTGCGGCCACCTCTCAACTGATACCTGGAGCCTAAGCCTGCAGTCTTTTAACAGCTCTCCTGCACAATCACTGATTTGTGGATGGATACACCGTACAACCGCCAAACTATGGGACCATTATGATCGGCTATTTGCCTTTCGGGTGAAACAGCGGTTTCTTTATGAAAATAAGTTATTGTGCACGAGAGAAGTGAAAAGAACGCAGTGCCACAGGGCCATGAAACTACTGCATGTGAACGCAGCCATAATCCACTCGTTCTCCAAACCTGAGGGGACTCAACTGCTGGAACAAAAATTGTATCAATAAAAGATAACTAATGCTTCCGTAAGATCTGGATTTTTAACATGGGTACTGCTATACCATAGATTGGCTCATAAGGATTTCTCCTTTGTCACACAGTGATTTGCATTTTCACTTTTTTGCAACATCCTATGAACATTTTTGCTAAAGCAATGCAAGCAAAACCAAGAAAACAAGTCAACCAAGCAAATCAGACATATTAAAAGGAATATAAGTCACTCTCTGAAGCAATTTAGGATATTGGCAAGTGAACAACAGAATTCAATTACTTGATACAATTTACTTTTTAATTTTGGATTTCACATATTAACCAGAATAGTCTGCGCCCATCGGGGAACACAAAGTTTTAAAAACCAATTAGTAGAACTCCTTTCGACAGATATGAAATCATTTCAGGTAACAGCTCATGTTTTCTTACCTAGTTGTAATTTAATTGAATTCCGAGTAACTAGCTCTATGGTGCTTGTGAGAAGTGGATAAATTAGATTGGGATCTATTAAAATCAAGCAAAGTATATAATTATACGTAAAATTGAATTTAAAAAAAGTTTCCACTAAAGTAAAGCGTAGAGTAAGTAGGTGCACTGAAGTTGTCAGTTGACACTTGTACCATTAGTTAATGGAAATATTTGGTTCCAGATAGCAAGATTCAGCTTACTAGCATCTACTGGCTTCTACATATTATCCTTGGAAAAGTAATAACTATTTACTTTCCAGACTTTGGAAGGTTCTGCATCTCAAAGTTCAATATCTATCTGCAGCAATTTCTCCACAGGGTCTATTACCACCACCTGAACCAGAATGTCACCAGGGGGCGGCGCTGTGGTCACTTACCACAGCTTCTTCATCGGCATCCATTGATGACATCCTGTATCAGTAGCTGTGACAGAGAAGTGACTGCAGCTTCAGTGGCCGTGTCCACACTTCTTGTGTCCCTCGCATCTTTAGTTGCCACCGCAAGCGGTGGGGACAAGACTGTGGCGGCAGCAACTCATGCTGCGGTCACTTCTCGATCACCCCACTGAAACCGGAAATAATCAGCTGTGGTAAGTAACCGCAGATCATCACCTTAAATAACATTTCCGATATGTCTACTTTTCATCAATATACTTGAAACATACTTTTTTTGTGAGGAAGTTAGAACGTTAAAAGTTTATCAGCATTTTCTAATTTTTCCAACAAAATTTACACAACCTATCTTTTTAGGGACCACAGCACATTTGAAGTGACATTGAGGGGCCTATATGGCAGAAAATACCAAAAAGTGAAACCATTTTAAAAACTGCACCCCTCAAAGTGCTCAAACCCACATTCAAGAATGCTATTAACCCTTTAAGTGCTTCACAGAAGTTAGAGAAATGTGGGAGGAAAAAAATAAACTGAATGAATTTTAATTTTTAACACAAAAATAAGGCCGGCTTCACACTCAGCGTATGAAAATACGGTCCGTATATTACGGCCGTAATACGCTGAAATGTCCCGAAAATAGTGGTCCGTAGCTCCTCCGTAGGCAGGGTGTGTCAGCGTTTTTTGCGCATGGCATCCTCCGTATGTAATCCTTATGGCATCCGTACTGCGTGGTTTTCTCGCAGGCTTGCAAAACCAACATACCGCTATAGAAATGATCCACGTGTCCCAAAAAGAAAAAAAAATATATATATATACTGTCTATATATGTCATTAGACACATATATGTATATATATTAATATTTATTCCAGCGCTATACAGCTTGAAAGCCGGTAATTCAATTACCGGCTTTTTCTTTCTCCTTCCTAAAAGCCGACATGATTTGAGACATGGTTTACATACAGTAAACCATGTCTTCTCTCCATTTTTTTTGCAGATTCCACACTACTAATGTCAGTAGAGTGTATCTGCAAAATTTGGCCGTTCTAGCTCTTAAAATAAAGGGTTAAATGGCGGAAAAAATTGGCGTGGGCTCCCGCGCAATTTTCTCCGCCAGAGTAGTAAAGCCAGTGACTGAGGGCAGATATTAATAGCCTGGAGAGGGTCCATGGTTATTGGCCCCCCCCCCTGGCTAAAAATATCTGCCCCCAGCCACCCCAGAAAAGGCGCATCTTCCAGATGTGCCTATTCTGGCACTTGGCCACTCTCTTCCCATTCCCGTGTAGCGGTGGGATATGGGGTAATGAAGGGTTAATGCCACCTTGCTATTGTAAGTTGACATTAAGCCTAATTAATAATGGAGAGGCGTCAATTATGACACCTATCCATTATTAATCCAATTGAATGAAAGGGTTAAATAAAACACAAACACAATATTTAAAATTATTTTAATGAAATAAAAACAATGGTTGTTGGAGTATTTTATTCTACGCCCAATCCAATCACTGAAGACCCTCGTTCTGTGAAAGAAAAAACATAATAAACCAACAATATACTTACCCTCCGCAGATCTGTAACGTCCAACGATGTAAATCCTTCTGAAGGGGTTAAAACATTTTGCAGCAAGGAGCTTTGCTAATGCAGGCTGCTCCTCGCTGCAAAACCCCGGGTAATGAGTCTAAATATAGATCAATGAGCTATATTTAGCTTCATTTGCGGTGAGGTGCCCTCTGCTGGCTGTTTATAGATCGTGGGAACTTGCCTAGAAAGCCTGGGAGCTTTCAAGGAAAGTTCCCACGATCTATGAACAGCCAGCAGAGGGCGCCTCACCGCAAATGAAGCTAAATATAGCTCATTGATCTATTTTTAGACTCATTCCCCGGGGTTTTGCAGCGAGGAGCAGCCTGCATTAGCAAAGCTCCTTGCTGCAAAATGTTTTAACCCCTTCAGAAGGATTTACATCGTTGGACGTTACAGATCTGCGGAGGGTAAGTATATTGTTGGTTTATTATGTTTTTTCTTTCGCAGAACGAGGGTCTTCAGTGATTGGATTGGGCGTAGAATAAAATACTCCAACAACCATTGTTTTTATTTCATTAAAATAATTTTAAATATTGTGTTTGTGTTTTATTTAACCCTTTCATTCAATTGGATTAATAATGGATAGGTGTCATAATTGACGCCTCTCCATTATTAATTAGGCTTAATGTCACCTTACAATAGCAAGGTGGCATTAACCCTTCATTACCCCATATCCCACCGCTACACGGGAATGGGAAGAGAGTGGCCAAGTGCCAGAATAGGCGCATCTTCCAGATGTGCCTTTTCTGGGGTGGCTGGGGGCAGATATTTTTAGCCAGGGGGGGGCCCAATAACCATGGACCCTCTCCAGGCTATTAATATCTGCCCTCAGTCACTGGCTTTACTACTCTGGCGGAGAAAATTGCGCGGGAGCCCACGCCAATTTTTTCCGCCATTTAACCCTTTATTTTAAGAGCTAGAACGGCCAAATTTTGCAGATACACACTACTGACATTAGTAGTGTGGAATCTGCAAAAAAAAATGGAGAGAAGACATGGTTTACTGTATGTAAACCATGTCTCAAATCATGTCGGCTTTTAGGAAGGAGAAAGAAAAAGCCGGTAATTGAATTACCGGCTTTCAAGCTGTATAGCGCTGGAATAAATATTAATATATATACATATATGTGTCTACTGACATGTATATATATATATACCTATTCTATGTGTACACATTTATTCTACCTATTGGACTGTAAGCTGTCAGTGTGACTTTACTGTACACCGCACTGAATTACCGGCTTTTCTCTCTAACAGCGCTGCGTATTTCTCGCAAGTCACACTGCTTGTCCGTGTGTAATCCGTATTTTTCACGCTTCCATAGACTTTCATTGGCGTATTTCTTGCGCAGTACGGTGACAAATGCAGCATGCTGCGATTTTGTACGGCCGTAGAAAGCCGTATAATACTGATCAGTAAAATACGGCAGATAGGAGCAGGGGCATAGAGAATAATTGTGCCGTATTTTTTGCGAGTTTTACGGACGTAGTTTCTGCGCTCTTACGTCCGTAAAACTCGCAAGTGTGAAGCCGGCCTTATAATGTATCTCCAAATCTAGCATTTTTACAAAGGTAACAGGAGAAAATGTACCATACAATTTTCTGTGTAATTTCTCCTGAGTACGCTAATACCTCCTATGTTGAGAAAAACTACTGTTGTGGCACATGGAAGGTCTCGGAAGGGAAGGAGCACATTGAACTTTTGGAGCAAAAAATTGGCTGGGATAGATAGTGGACACCATGTCGCGTTTGCAGTGCACTTAATGTGCTTAAACAGTGAAAAACCCCAACAAGTGACCCCATTTCCAAAACTACTCCACCCAAGGAATTTATCTAGAGCAGTGGTGAACATCTTGAACTCACAGAGTTTTATAACATTGCGCTGCGAAAATGAAAAAATTCATTTTTCCCACAAACATGACCCTTTGCCCCCAATTTTTCATTTTCACAAGGCTAACATGAGAATATGGACTATACAGTGTGTTGTGCAATTTCTCCTGAATACGCTGATACCCTATATGTGGTGGAAAACTACTGTTTTGGCGCAAGGCAGTACTCGGAAGGGAAAGAGCACCATTTCACTTTTGGAGCGCAAAATTGTCTGGAATCGATGACAGATGCCATGTCGTGCTTGCAAAGCCTCTGATGTGCCTAAAAAGTGGAAACCCCCCCACAACTGACCCTATTTTGGAAACTGCACCCCTTAAGGAATATATCTAGAGGTGTGATGAGCACCCTGAACCACAGATGCTTCTCAGACTTTTAAATATGAAAATTAAAAAATACATTTTTCCTACAAAAAATGTTGCTTTAGCCCCAAATATTTAATATTCACAAGCATAGCAGAAGAAAATGAACAATACAATTTGTTGTGGAAATTCTTCTTCTGAGTACATCGATACCCAATATGTGGTGGAAAACTACTGTTTGGGCACACGGCAGGGTTTGGAAGGGAAGGAGCGACAATTGAATTTTAGAGCGCAGTTTTTGGCCTGAACAGACTGTGGATGCCATGTCACATTTGAAGATCCCCTGGCATAGTAAAACTGCAAAAACTTCCCAAAGTGACCACATTTATAGAAACTTCACCTTTTTGAGGAACTCATCTAGCCGAGTAGTGAGCATTTGTAACCCTCAAGCAAGTCACAGAATTGTATAACATTGGTCTCAGTCAATGGAAAATTACCATTTTTTCACACAATGTTACTTTGGCCTCAAGTTTTCAATTTTCAAAAGGGAGAATAGGAGAAAATGATTCAGAAAAAATGTTATGGAAACAGGAACACATGGGCTACTTGCACAGTGAACAAGTCTGTAGGAACATACTCACACACGACCAAGAAACCACCAAGTTTTTTTAAACTGAGTTTTTGGTTCTACTATGCTCTTTTGTGACTTCAAGTTTCTTGGTGGTGTGTGTTAGGGTTGGCGGAACGCACCAAATATATAATTTATTAAATGGAATTGGTGAGTTCGCAACCCGGGATCCACCGTGCAGGAAAGCACCTGCTGCTAAATAATGGCGGCTCTATATGGCGGTATATACCAACTCTGTTAGCTTCACAGAGTAACCGCAAGTGGAAAGCTCTGTGCCCTGTTAGACTTTCACAGAGGCACAGGCCAACTACCCAGATGTGAGCAGTGAGTGGTCATGCATGCATACAAAACTCCTCGCCGGAGATGCCAGCATTCTAGGGGCTTATTTCAGCCGGGTCCCTGAACACATTCAAACACATGACCACATTGGCACAAAGCATATAGCATAAGACGATACTAGCGCATGGCCGTGCGGTCATGCGCAGTTTATATAGTTGCAGCACAGGAAGCTGCTACTGAAGTTTTTGCCCTTTCAGGACCTTCCAGAAGGACCAATGGAAAGTGCTGCAGTACCTGAGCATGTTTTGCCCTTTCAGGACCTTCCAGAAGGACCAATGGAATGTACTGCAGCACCTGAGCATGTGACCGAACATGTGGCCCTCGACCTCCAATGGGAGACCCTGCCCTGGGCATGCTCAGTGTGAGTAAACAAGGACTTAGCCCCAGAGAGGCTCGCTCGCCGCAGATCAGTGCAGGGTACCATAGGAAAGCCAGAAAAGGCAGTGGTGACCCTATGCACCGAATCAGCCCCAGCGAGACGCTGGGAGCGACGTCTCCGCTGAGCAGAGCCCACTGCGGTCGATACCGAATGGGAGACCGCAGCAGACACGGATCGAGATTCCCCCTGTGCAGCAGAGGAAACTCGACTCCTAACAGTGTGTGAGCATGTTCCTACAGAATTGTTCACTGTGCAAGTAGCCCATGTGTTCCTGTTTCCATAATTGTTCTCTTGTGTCTACAAGACTAGGGAGTTACCCACCACTCCTCTTGGGCTATCTGCACAAAAGCTGTTCCACTCAGCATGTCCACATGGACTTTACCTCTCTGAACCCTGTTCACACAGGTAATATACAGATGATCAGGTTTTTAAATACATCAGATAGGGATTGCATACATCAGTTAGGACTGCTCTGATATGGGTATACCTTGACGTTTGGTGGAGCAGCTTAGAATACATTTTTTGCAAAAAACGTATCAACCAAATACCCTGTTTTTTTACATATTTTTACTAGCACTTGCGGATTACTGTGATTTTTTGAAACTGCGTGTTTTTGGTTCTACTATGCTCTTTTGTGTCTACAAAATATGTTATGCAATTTCTCCTGAGTACATCAATACCTCATATGTGGTTGAAAACTACTTTTGAGGCACAGTGCAAAGTTCAAAAGGGAGACAGAGACATATTGTACTGCACATTTTGCTAGAGTCCCTGATGTATCAGAATAGCAGACCCCCCATAAGTTACCTCATTTTACACCTTTCAATAAATTAACTTTGGGGAGCAGTGTTCATAGTGGGACCACATGCAGGGCCGTATTTGCTACTAGGCACCTGAGGGAACGTGCCTAGGGCGCCAGGATGCGGGGGGGGGCGGCACCTGAGCAAGGTTTTTTTTTTTATCCAGGCTCACCGGCAGCCCCCCCGTCCCCCGCCTCCCCACCTCCTTGAACTCATCATACTCACCCTCCTCGGCTCCAGCGGTGCCTGCAACTTCGATAGTCTCAACGCTGGCAGCTTCTTCCTGTGCTGAACAGTCACATGGTACCGCTCATTAAGGTCATGAATATGGATGCAGCGCCGAGACCCAGGTGGATACAGGATGGGACTTGGGGGGGAACAGAGCCATGCATACAAGATGGGACTGGGGGGGCACAGAGCCATGCATACAAGACGGGACTGGGGGGCACAGAGCCATGCATACAAGATGGGACTGGGGGGCACACAGCCATGCATACAAGATGGGACTGGGGGGGAACAGAGCCATGCATACAAGATGGGATCGGGGGGCAACAGAGCCATGCTTACAAGATGGGACTGGGGGGCAACAGAGCCATGCATACAAGATGGGAATAGGGGGGAACAGAGCCATGCATACAAGATGGGACAGGGGGGAACAGAGCCATGCATACAAGATGGAACTGGGGGGGGAACAGAGCCATGCATACAAGATGGGACTGGGGGGAAAGAGCCATGCATACAAGATGGGACTGGGGGGAGCACAGCCATGCATACAAGATGGGAGGGGGCCAAGCCATGAATACAACAGGGGTAGCCACACAGAGCAGGACAGGACAGGGGGAACCACACATACTGGGATAGGAATGAGAGGACAATGCATACCCGGCTTATACTCGAGTCAATAAGCTTACCCAGTTTTCCGTGGCAAAATTAGGTGCCTTGGCTTATAGTCGAGTATATACGGTATGTAATATATACACACACACGTATGTGTGTGTGGCTATATATAGCTTTGTCGCCATAAAAGGAGGGGGGCCCAGACACAGTTCTTGCACAGGGGCCACAAGCTGTCAGTGTAATAATTATAGGGGATAACTCAGGAGACTCTTTGCGTGGAACAAGACAACTACAGGACATAGTTTTATCAGTGGTAAAGTCTATATTATCACACGGTGATTCAAACAGGTGCAGAGAGAAACTCAGGGGGATATCCCTGCCATCTTATCAGATATTGGAGCCGATTCCTGCAAATCCTGGAATCAATAATTTCCTCCACCACAAATTGTTCTTGCCCATCAATCACCACAGGCTGCGGATGTGGCACAACACGTCCCTGGAAGGTATTAGGAGATACAGGCTTTAGTAAAGATACATGAAAAACTGGGTGTACCTTCATAGTCTTAGGGTACCGTCACACTATACGATTTACCTACGATCACGACCAGCGATATGACCTGGCCGTGATCGTAGGTAAATCGTAGTGTGGTCGCTGGGGAGCTGTCACACAGACAGCTCTCCAGCGACCAACGATGCCGAGGTCCCTGGGTAACCAGGGTAAACATCGGGTAACTAAGCGCAGGACCGCGCTTAGTAACCCGATGTTTACCCTGGTTACAAGCGTTAAACTAAAAAAAAAAAAAAAACAGCACATACTTACATTCTGGTGTCCGTCAGGTCCCTTGCAGTCTGCTTCCCGCACTCAGTGACTGCCGGCCGTAAAGTGAAAGTGAAAGCACAGCCGCTGTGCTCTACTTTCACTTTACGGCCGGCAGTCACAGTGCGGGAAGCAGAGACGGCAAGGGACCTGACGGACACCAGAATGTAAGTATGTGCTGTTTGTTTTTTTTTAGCTTAACGCTTGTAACCAGGGTAAACATCGGGTAACTAAGCGCGGTCCTGCGCTTAGTTACCCGATGTTTACCCTGGTTACAAGCGAACGCATCGCTGGATCGCATCGCTAGATCGCTAGATCGCTAGATCGGTGTCACACACACCGATCTAGCGATGACAGCGGGAGATCCAGCGATGAAAGAAAGTTCCATACGATCTGCTACGACGTACGATTCTCAGCAGGATCCCTGATCGCTGCTGCGTGTCAGACACAGCGATATCGTAACGATATCGCTGGAACGTCAAGAATCGTACCGTCGTAGCGATCGAAATGTTATAGTGTGACGGTACCCTTAGGCAGCTTCAGACGGCAGGCCACAGAGCTCACAATACTGTTGATCTTGAAAGGGTCATTGAATTTTTGTCCAAGTTTTTGTGATGGAACGTTTAACTTCAGATTCTTAGTTGCTAACCACACGGAATTTCCTACCTTGAACATGGGTGCAGGTTTACGGAATCTATCAGCCGGTCTCTTATAACGTTCTTGAGCTGTGGTCAGGGATTCCTTCAAAACCTCCAGATTTCGCCTCATCGCAGTCAGCCTTTCCTCCACTGCCGGAACTGGAGAATTAATCGGAGACCTAGGTAAGATCCACGGATGATAACCCAGATTGGCAAAGAAAGGTGTAAATTTAGTGGAGGCGCTCTGAGAATTGTTATATGAAAATTCGGCTAACGGCAGCAACTCCAACCAATCATCCTGGAGATGGCCGACATAGCATCTTAGATATTGTTCCAGCATCTGGTTGGTACGCTCAGTCTGACCATTTGTCTGGGGATGGTAAGTGGAAGAGAGACAGACATTAATATTGAGTGCAGAGCAAAACCCCTTCCAGAATCTTGAAGTGAACTGTACTCCACAGTCAGAGATGATCTCATCCGGGACCCCATGCAACCGAAGGACATTCTGTATAACCAAATTTACTGTATCTTTAGCTGAGGGGAGGCCGGTGCATGGAACAAAATGAGCGGCTTTAGTCAGGCGATCAACTACCACCATGATTGTATTCATGCCCCCCGATGTAGGCAGCTCCACAATAAAGTCCATTGAAATAGACCCCCAAGGGCGTGACGGAACAGGTAATGGTTGCAGTAGACCCATAGGTGCCACATGAGGAGTCTTGTAACGAGCACATACCTCGCAAGAGAGAGCATAGTCCTTGGTATCCTTCAGGCAAGTTGGCCACCAGAAAAAAACGGCTTAGGAACTCTTGTGTCTTCTGTACCCCCCTGTGACCAGCCAACTTGGAGTCATGTAGCAACTTGAGGATCTGCAGATGGACGACCTCAGGGACGTAGATACGTCGACCTCTGAACCACATGCCACCCTTAAAGACAAGATTAATATCCACAGGTGGGTTGGCCAGAAATACATCACTGTCATAAGCCTCCCTGCACTCCTTCCACAAGTCCTGATCGTGGATAACTCCGATGAAATTGGCATCAGATAGAATGGTCTTGGACGGGGCTCTAGGTACGGAATCCGCAGCATGGATTTGGGATAAAGCATCAGCCTTCCCATTACAAGAACCTGGACAGTACGAGATAAAAAATTAAATTGATTTAATAATAAGTTCCAACGAGCCTGATGAGGAGAAAGACATCTAGCAGATCTAAGGAACTCCAAATTGCGATGGTCTGTTAGCACTATGATCTGTTGTGCAGCTCCTTGCAGATGATCCCTCCATTCTTTGAAAGCCGCAATAATAGCCAGCAATTCCTTGTCTCCCACGTCATAATTCTTCTCTGCTGAGGCTAGTCTACGGGAAAAGAAAGCACAAGGATGTAGCAGACCCTTCTCTTCAGTTCTTTGGGAGAGAATAGCCCCCAAAGCATTATCAGAAGCGTCCACCTCCACAATGAAAGAAAGTGTTGGATCTGGGTGTATCAACAGCGGTGCTGAGGTGAAACAGATCTTAAGCCGGTCAAAAGCTTCTTGAGCCTGTCATGAGCACTTTAAGGGCTTCTCTTTCCTTGTTAAGGAAGTAATGGGACGGACAATATCAGAAAAAGTTCGAATAAAGTGTTTGTAGAAATTTGCAAAACCAATAAAACGTTGGACCTCCTTAACGTTCTTGGGTACCGGCCAGTCAAGGATAGCCTAAATCTTACCAGACTCCATGTTCGGCCCCTGGGGAGAGATGATATAACCTAAGAATTGTATCTCAGAACGATGGAACTCGCATTTCTCCGGCTTAATATACAGATGGTTCTCTTTCAGACGTCTTAAAACAGTTTTGACATGTTCTTCATGTTCCTGTAGAGAGTCAGAAAAGATTAGTATATCGTCCAAATAGATCACCACAAACTATTCCAACAAATCTCTGAAAATGTCATTTGCAAGGTGTTGAAATGTTGCAGGGGCGTTACAAAGCCCGAAGGGCATCACAAGATATTCAAAGTGTCCATATCGGCATCTGAATGCTGTCTTCCACTCATCCCCTGGACGAATATGCACCAAATTATAAGCCCCACGAAGATCCAGTTTAGAGAACACCTTAGCATGGCGGACTCTTTCCAGTAATTCGGGAATCAGAGGCAAAGGGTAACGGTTTTGTATGGTTACCTTCTTGAGTTCCCGATAGTCACCACAGGGTCCCATCCTTCTTTTTTTACAAAAAAAATATAGGTGCCCCTGGTGGTGAGGAAGAAGGACGTATGAAGCCTTTGGCCAGATTTTCATCAATATACTCCTTTAAGGCTTGAAGTTAAGGTACTGCCAAAGGGTATACGTTACCAAAAGGAATAGCTGCCCCAGGAAGCAGCTCAATAGGACAGTCATAATGTCTATGTGGAGGAAGCTGATCTGCATTCTTCTTGTCACAGATGTCAAAGAACTCTTTATATGCTGAAGGTAAAGTAAATACCTGTACATGTGGTTCCGTAGCCGTGGACTCAGGGACAGCTTCTGTTAACGCTGAGTTGCTCCTTGTTGGGAAGATAATCTCCTTTGTCTCCCAGTTGATAATTGGGTTCTGAGAACGCAACCAAGGAATGCCTAAAAATCACAGGAAAATGGGGAGAAGAAATTAGCAAGAAAGAAAGTTGCTCCTGATGATTAGGCTCCAACAAAATTTCAAGGTGTACGGTCTCCTGATCCACAGGCCTGGAGATTAAAGGTGACCCATCCACTGTTTCCATGGCAATTGGAGAGGTTCTGCTGAATTTCAATACCATGTTCCTTGGCAAATGCGATATTCATGAAATTGCCACCTGCACCAGAGTTAATCATAGCTGCACTGGAAATCCACTGTCCTGAACACAGGATCTTAATAGGGAGAGAACAGTGAGAGTTCTTTTCCTTAAGCTCCTTGGGGGGTGAAGTCATAGAAAGTGAATAGAATACAGAGTTTAAAGGCAGGCTACATTCAGAGATGTCAGATTCATCATCACAGTTGTCATACTCCCCTACCACTGCTAGCACCTTGTTAGGCCGCTTGGGACACTTGATTAAAAAGTGGTCATACTGACCGCAGTAGAAACAGACTTTCACGAAGGCGATGCTCCCGGCGCTCCTTAATCTTGCACCTCTGAACGGAATCAATTTGCATGGGCACCTCCTCCACCTCCCGAGATGTTTTACCTGCAGGCTCTTTGGAAGGAAGGGAAAAGTTAGAGATATGGTTAAAGGCAGCAAACTTCTGCCTACGCTCAGTAAGGTGAATGTCTATGCGCATACAATGCTGTATAAACATTTCTAGCTCTTGTGGTGACTCAGAGCGAGCTAATTCATCTTTAACAATACTAGACAGACCGCTCTTAAAAATAGGCAATTGTGCATAACTGTCCCAATTAGTATCTACCGCTAATTTCCTGAATTCAGTAGCATACTCAATAACAGAAAGTTTAGCCTGGCATAAAGACAATAAAGCAGATTCAGCGGTTGCACGGCGATTAGGATCATCAAACATTAATGCCATAGCGGCCAAGAAATCATCCAAGTTATTTAACCGTGGGTCACAAGACTCAATCATCGGAATCGCCCAGGCGAGCGCTCATGAGGTCAGCAGCATTACACACAATACTTTGGATCTATCATTAGGAAAACGGTCAGCATGCACATCAAAATATAGCATACATTGATTCACAAAGCCACAAAATTTGTCGCGATCACTATTAAATCTGAATGGGGGCAACTTAGGTGGGCTAGCTGGGTGGCGGTTGCCCAGAGGGTAAAGCTGCTTGTGCAGCTATTTGCGTGCTTATGTCCTGAAAAGCCCGTCCATACTGGGACTCTATGCCAGCAAGTTTGTTTTCCTGGGCCGCCATGCGGGTGCTTAAAGGTACCTTCACACTAGACGATATCGCTAGCGATCCGTGACGTTGCAGCGTCCTGGCTAGCGATATCGTCCAGTGTGACACGCAGTAGCAATCAGGCCCCTGCTGTGATGTCGCTGGTCGGGGAAGAAAGGCCAGAACTTTATTTCGTTGCTGGCTCTCCCGCTGACATCGCTGAATCGGCGTGTGTGACGCCGATTCAGCGATGTCTTCGCTGGTAACCAGGGTAAACATCGGGTTACTAAGCGCAGGGCTGCGCTTAGTAACCCGATGTTTACCCTGGTTACCATCGTTAAAGTAAAAAAACAAACACTACATACTTACCTACCGCTGTCTGTCCTCGGCGCTCTGCTTCTCTGCTCTGGCTGTGAGCGCCGGGCAGCCGGAAAGCAGAGCGGTGACGTCACCGCTCTGCTTTCCGGCCGCTGTGCTCACAGCCAGACCAGAGAAGCAGAGCGCCGGGGACAGACAGCGGTAGGTAAGTATGTAGTGGTTGTTTTTTTTACTTTAACGATGGTAACCAGGGTAAACATCGTCCCTGCGCTTAGTAACCCGATGTTTACCCTGGTTACCGGCATCGTTGGTCGCTGGAGAGGTGTCTGTGTGACAGCTCTCCAGCGACCAAACAGCGACGCTGCAGCGATCCGGATCGTTGTCGGTATCGCTGCAGCGTCGCTTAGTGTGACGGTACCTTTAGTCCTGCAAAGTCTGTCCAAACACTTGTTGATTGTGTTCAATGCTTCCAAACTTCTTTTGCAGACCTTCCACATCTTTCTGCAGTGATCTAATTATGGAAAGCACCTGCTCTAATCTGCTTTCTGCAGTCAATGTTCCAGCAGTCTCCCCTGGAGACGGGATATCATTAAATCCCCTCCACTATGCTGTAACATCTGGACGCTGCGTTTTTGACGCTGCAGCGTTTCCTGAACGTGCAAACATACTCTTAGGGTATGTGCACACGTCAGGATTTCTTGCAGAAATTTTCCGCGATTTTACCGTGATTTTGACACGTTTTTGACGCGTTTTTGGTGCATTTTTTGTGCGTTTTTCCCAAATGCATAGAATTGCGGGAAAAACGCAGAAAATCCGCAAAAATAATGAACATGCTCATTTTTTTACCGCGATGCGTTTTTTTCGCGGAAAAAAACGCATCCATGTGCACATAACATGCAGAATGCATTCTAAATGATAGAATACATAATGTATGCGTTTTTGCTGAGTTTTTATAGCGTTTTTACCGCGAAAAACCACGAAAAAAACGTGAAAAAACCTGAACGTGTGCACATAGCCTTATTCTTGAGGATACTTGACATGAATAAGTCCTTGTTTAGTCCAAACACAGATAGATTTGCTTATAAGGCAGTTCAAATCATATCTTAGCTCAACCAGGGAGGCCTGGGTAATAGTCTCAGGTTTTTGCAGAGTATAAACAGCTTACATGTTCAGCAAATGCAGATGGAAGTAAACACAAGCAGCAGATGAAGGAGGATTACTGGAAACTGGTGTATGCAGCAGGAACTCAGAGGAGAGTAGCAGGATCTCCACACAGGTTCACAGGAGCAGGTGCAAAGCCAAGAAGCCACCACCAGGGTCAGAAGCTGGATGCAAGGCAGAATACTCTAGCACAGACTGAAAGCTGGGGTGGAGTTATATAGCAGGAAGACAGAGTGCACATGAGACCAAAGACGCCATCTTGGAAAAGGGTAGTAATGGACAAAAGGTAATCAAAAAATGTTCAGAGTCCTGACATTCAGTGTCCGCCCCTGCGGGATCAATTGTACTTGCATTTGTCAGAAGTGATCCAATTGAGGCTCTGACTGCCGGGTCAGAGCAACGTGAGCAGCGTGATCAGATCATGCTGCTGATGTCGCTCACTTGCGCTGCAGAGGCCAACACTGGTTATAAGTGCTCCAGTGGAGCAAAAGACACCTAAGATTAAGTGCACGGTTCGTTGGGGAAATTGAAGTGGGGATGGGGAGATTTGTTATGTGTGGAGAATTTGAGTGGGGATGGGGAGATTTATTGTGTAGGTATGGGGAAATTTATTATGTGCGTGGAGAATTTGAGTGGGGATGGGGTTATTGTGTGTGGGGAGATTTGTAGTGGGGATGGGGGGGATTTAATGTGTGGGGGAGATTTGAGGACACAAAATGAAGAGCAAAGGGGGAGGTGGGGAAACTGTACAGGGGAATGGGGGGCATGTATGAGGGAACAATACTGGGGAATGGAGGGCATGTATGAGGAAACAATATGGGGGAATGGAGGGCATGTATGAGGCAACAGTACAGGGAAATGGGGGGCGTGTATGAAAAAAAAGTATGGGAGAATGGGGGGCATGTATGAAAAAAAAGTATGGGAGAATGGGGGGCATGTATGAGGAAACAGTACTGGGCAATGGGGGGCATGTATGAGGAAACAGTACTGGGGAATGGAGGCATATATGAGGAAACAGTACTGGGGAATGGAGGACATGTATGAGGAAACAGTACAGGGGAATGGGGGGCATGTACGAGAAAACAGTATGGAGGAATGGGGGGCATGTATGAGGAAACAGTATGGCGCTATGGGGGCATGTATGAGGAAATAGTACAGGGGAATGGGGGGCAGTACAAGAAAACAGTATGGAGGAATGGGGGGCATGTATGAGGAAACAGTATGGGGGAATGGGGGGCATGTATGAGGAAACAGTATGGGGGGCATATACGATAAAACAGTATGGGAGAATGGGGGGAAGTATGAGGAAACAGTACTGGGGAATGGGGGGCATGTCTGAGGAAACAGTATGGGGGACGGGTGCAGACAGTGTGGGGAGAGAACGGGGGAATGTATGTGAACCCAGTATGAGTAGTGATGTGAAAAATGTATGTGTACAGAGTATGGTGAGTGAGGGTGATGGGATGTGTGCAGACACATTATGGAGAGTCAGGTGATCAGGCAGTATAGAAAGTGAGGGGGTAAATATATGAGGAGACCGTGTGGTGAACAGGAGGGATTTGAGAGGAGACAGTATGAGGAAGGAGGGGAATAGTGTGAGGAGACAGTATGGGGGGAGAAAAGTGATTGGGCACAGAATAGAAACTGAGTAGTGGGGGCGTAGCATGGGGGGACAGTATACCAAGGAGGGGGAGTGTGATGACAGAGTACAGTATAAATACTGGGCCCTATAGGGGGGACCCAGTGTGAGAGGATAGTGTGAAGAGGGCGCCTGTATGGAAAGGAGAGGTCAGTGTGAAGAGCATGTACCATAAGAGGGACAGTGTGGGGTCATATTTTGTGCAGACAACATAGTGAGGGGCAATTTTTTATTCAGGAGCATTATAATGACACTTGTATCTTTAAGGGCATCATGTGGAGATTTTCCACAAAAGAACGGAGAAGATGGAAGTCTGCAGAGACGGCTGTGGATGAGAAAACTCATCATGGGGTCTGGACAAGATGAAGAAAAGAAGAACAGCTGCAGAGACGACCTCATCTATAAGGTACCTGAATGTAAATGTTATTTGTGATACTGACTAACTCTGTTTTTATTTATGTTAGGAGCATTAAAGGGAATGTCCAGGTTTGTAATGAGTCTGCAGTCATTCTTTGTGACTGCAGTCTTCTGAGTTCTTACAGTGCGCACTGCATGCTGTCAGGATTCTCTCGTGCTGGCGATTTACATACATGTGGTCACGTGCTGACTAGAGATGTGTGGCCTCACTCAATGAAAATGAACTGAGTGAGGCCAGGCACGTCTAGTCGGAATGTGATCAGAAGTATACAAATCACATGCTTGTGCTGACATGACTGTCCACTGGCAAGGGAGAATCCTAAAAGTGTGCAGTGCATGAGTTGTGAGAATTCAGAAGCTGCAATGTCAGGATTCAGCTCTGCAGGTTCCAGTAGTTGTCACATGGACACTTCACATCCACCTCTCGTGTCTCCCCTTTTGCCCATAGTTTGTAAGCTTGCGAGCAGGGCCCTCATTCCTCCTGGTATCTGTTTTGAACTGTATTTCTGTTATGCTGTAATGTCTATTGTCTGTACAAGTCCCCTCTATAATGTGTAAAGCGCTGCGGAATATGTTGGCGCTATATAAATAAAAATTATTATTATTATTCACTCATATGTGACTTTCATACTTGTGGTCCTGTGACAATGAGCTTCTCTTCCTGCTTCTCTGTTTTTCACTGAACATTGAGAGCATTAGGGAGAGGAGCTCGTGGGTACATGACTAAGTGTGCAAATCGCATATGCATACCTCCCAACTTTTGAAGATGGGAAAGAGGGACAAACTTTGCGGCGCGGCAAATGTTAGGCCACGCCTCTGACCACACCCATTCATAACTAGTCACACCCATATCCATGTCCCAACCACACCCATTTAGCACTGCTGATCACACTGTTTCATAAAGAATAATTATAAACAAAAAAATATGGCCACACAGTGCTCCATACTGTATAATGGTCCCACATGATGCTCAATACTGTATAATGCCACACATGATGCTCCATACTGTATAATGACCGCACATGATGCTCCATACCGTATAATGACCGCACATGATGCTCCATACTGTATAATGGCCGCACATGATGCTCAATACTGTATAATGCCACACATGATGCTCCATACTGTATAATGACCGCACATGATGCTCCATACCGTATAATGACCGCACATGATGCTTTATACTGTATAATGCCACACATGATGCTCCATACAGTATAATGGCCGCAGTTGATGCTCCATACTGTTAATGGCCACACATGATGCTCAATACTGTATAATGACCGCACATGATGCTCCATACCGTATAATGACCGCACTTGATGCTCCATACTGTATAATGGTCCCACATGATGCTCAATACTGTATAATGCCACACATGATGCTCCATACTGTATAATGACCGCACATGATGCTCCATACCGTATAATGACCGCACATGATGCTCCATACTGTATAATGGCTGCACTTGATGCTCCATACTGTTAATGGCCACACATGATGCTCAATACTGTATAATGACCGCACATGATGCTCCATACTGTATAATGACCGCACATGATGCTCCATACTGTATAATGGCCGCACATGATGCTCCATACTGTTAATGGCCGCACATGATGCTCCATACTGTTAATGGCTGCACATGATGCTCCATACTGTATAATGGCCACACATGATGCTCCATACTGTATAATGGCCGCACATGATGCTCCATACTGTGTAATGGCCGCACATGATGCTCCATACTGTGTAATGGCCCCACATGATGCTCCATACTGTTAATGGCTGCACATGATGCTCCATACTGTATAATGGCCGCACATGATGCTGCATACTGTTAATGGCTGCACATGATGCTCCATACTGTTAATGGCCACACATGATGCTCAATACTGTATAATGACCGCACATGATGCTCCATACTGTATAATGACCGCACATGATGCTCCATACTGTATAATGGCCGCACATGATGCTCCATACTGTATAATGGCCGCACATGATGCTCCATACTGTATAATGACCGCACATGATGCTCCATACTGTTAATGGCTGCACATGATGCTCCATACTGTATAATGGCCACACATGATTCTCCATACTGTATAATGACTGCACATGATGCTCCATACTGTATAATAGCCACACATGATGCTCCATACTGTATAATGACTGCATACTGTATAATGACCGCACATGATGCTTCATATGGTATAATGACTGCACATGATGCTCCATACTGTATAATGACCGCACATGATGCTCCATACTGTATAATGGCCGCACATGATGCTCCATACTGTATAATGGCCGCACATGATGCTCCATACTGTATAATGACCGCACATGTTGCTCCATACTGTTAATGGCTGCACATGATGCTCCATACTGTATAATGGCCACACATGATGCTCCATACTGTATAATGACTGCACATGATGCTCCATACTGTATAATAGCCACACATGATGCTCCATACTGTATAATGACTTCATACTGTATAATGACCGCACATGATGCTCCATATGGTATAATGACTGCACATGATGCTCCATACTGTATAATGACAGCACATGATGTTCCATACAGTATGACCGCACATGGTGCTCCGTACTGTATAATGGCTGCACATGATGCTCCATCTTGTATAATGACCACACATGATGCTCCATACTGTATATTGGCCGCACATGATACTTCGTACCGTATAATGGCCACACATAGCTACTCCTACTCACGCGGCTGCGCTCCGTACACTTTGCACACATGGCTCCAATCCGTACACATGCGCTCCGCTCCATACACCTCGTACACATTCAGCTCCGCTCCATACCTCATACACACATGGCTCCGCTCCGTACACCTCGTACACATTCAGCTCCACTCCGTACACTTCGTACACATTCAACTCCGCTCCATACACCTCATACACACACGGCTCCGCTCCGTACACTTCGTACACATTCAGCTCCGCTCTATACCCCTCGTACACATTCAGCTCCGCTCCATACACCTCGTACACATTTAGCTCCGCTCCATACACCTCGTACACATTCAGCTCCGCTCTATACACCTCGTACACATTTAGCTCTGCTCCATACACTTCATACAGACACGGCTCCGCTCCATACACCTCGTACACATTCAGCTCCGCTCCATACACCTCGTACACATTCAGCTCCGCTCCATACACCTCGTACACATTCAGCTCCGCTCCATACACCTTGTACACATTCAGCTTATATATTCAACATTTCGGCTTATTAGCCTTTTTCAAGAAACATCTGTCTTTCTGTAATATACATAAATGAACAAAATATGAGAATACATAAGAAAACATCATAGTGAACAAACATTGTTATGAGCGACCTATCCTGTCACCCAGATACAACCATCTATGTAAATCATAAAATAAACAATTATACAGAGGCAATAAATGTAGGATTAATCTAGAGGAGTCCATTTATCTAATTCAAGAGGCAGCCAGGAATAAAACAAAAAACATACAAGACAAAACAAGAAAAAAAGGAGACATAAGACCAACAGCAAACTGAAATGCACTCCTTTGTGGTTAATGAAATATTACATGAAACGACATAATCATGAGTTCAAAGGTGGACTGTCCATGTGCCCGATAAATGTAATAAACTGACCTATATGCACGCATGCATGTATCCCTAGTTGTAAACATATAAGTGCTGCTGCAGTAAGTACGACTGCAAGTGAATTTAAACATAGAAGTCATATGTATATATGAAAAGTAACAAGTGAAAGGTAGAAGGAATGGAATACTTAACATGTAGCTGTGGTAGGCAGTACTTTTCATATATACAGTACAGACCAAAAGTTTGGACACACCTTCTCATTTAAAGATTTTTCTGTATTTTCATGACTATGAAAATTGTAAATTCACACGGAAGGCATCAAAACTATGAATTAACACATGTGGAATTACATATTTAACAAAAAATTGTGAAACAACTGAAAAAAGGTCTTATATTCTAGGTTCTTCAAAGTAGCCACCTTTTTCTTTGATGACTGCATTGCACACTCTTGGCATTCTCTTGATGAGCTTCAAGAAGTAGTCACTGGAAGTGGTTTTCACTTCACAGGTGTGCCCTGTCAGGTTTATTAAGTGGGATTTCTTGCCTTATAAATGGGGTTGGGACCATCAGTTGTGCTGAGCAGAAGTCTGGTGGATACACAGCTGATAGTCCTACTGAATAGACTGTTAGAATTTGAATTATGGCAAGATAAAAGCAGCTAAGTAAAGAAAAATGAGTGGCCATCATTACTTTAAGAAATGAAGGCCAGTCAGTCCGAAAAATTGGGAAAACTTTGAAAGTGTCCCCAAGTGCAGTTGCAAAAACCATCAAGTGCTACAAAGAAACTGGCTCATATGAGGACCGCCCCAGGAAAGGAAGACCAAGAGTCACCTCTGCTTCTGAGGATAAGTTTATCCGAGCCACCTGCCTCAGAAATCGCAGGTTAACAGCAGCTCAGATTAGAGACCAGGTCAATGCCACACAGAGTTCTAGCAGCAGACACATCTCTACAACAACTGTTAAGAGGAGACTTTGTGCAGCAGGCCTTCATGGTAAAACAGCTGCTAGGAAACCACTGCTAAGGACAGGCAACTGTTAGGTTCTCGCCGCCGCTTGCGCCGCATACTCGCCTCGCTGCGGCGTCCCGGCGCGTCCCTGCTGCTTTCCGGTCTTCTTCTCCTGTGCGCTCGGCTCCTGCTCCACTTCGGGTGTGCGTGCACTCTAGGTTCCTCGGCGCATGCGCACATATTTCCCATTGAAGCCTGGTCGGGTCTCCTGCTCCGCCCTGTGCACTCCGACCCGGAAGTTAAGTCCCCATTTTCTTTATCAGGCCGCCTCTTCCTATCTGCGGTGCCTGTTCGTCATTTGTGCTCTGTTCAAGTGATCCTGGCCCTTCGCTCACCTAGCGTTCTGTGCTTTCCTGTTGTTTGAAACTAATCCTGGTCTTCTCCTTGCTCTCTCCTAGTGTCTGACCTGTGTCTCCCTTCCAGTCCGCGTTCCAGTTCCTCTGCCTGCCTGCCTGGTCTCCGGTTCCTTCTCTCCAGTCCGTGTTCCTGTACCTCTGTTTGTCCGCCTGCCAGTCTTCCGTCATCTTCCTCCTATTCCTTGTTCCAGTCTCCAGGCTGTCTTCCGTGTCCTTCCTCTGGTTCCTGTTCTTGCGGTTAATCTCCCAGTTCGTCTCCTTCTTCCAGTTCGCATTCCCATGCTACCCCTGTTGCTGCCACCTCGTTTGTTCTGTTACTCCCTTTTTGTTACCTTCTTTTCCGTCCTCCTGTACCGGCTGCCGTGGCGATAGTCTCCTTCGGGCCTGCCCCTAACGCACTTGGTCAGCTCGCCCGTGGGAGGTTCGTCGTTGCGGTCCAGTGGGTCCACCCTTTAGTCTCCCCAGTTAATCCTCACAGCAACAAGCAGAAGAGACTTGTTTGGGCTAAAGAACACAAGGAATGGACATTAGACCAGTGGAAATCTGTGCTTTGGTCTGATGTGTCCAAATTTGAGATGTTTGGTTCCAACCACCGTGTCTTTGTGCGACGCAGAAAAGGTGAACAAATGGACTCTACATGCCTGGTTCCCACCGTGAAGCATGGAGGAGGAGGTGTGATGGTGTGGGGGGGGTCTTTGCTGGTGACACTGTTGGGGATTTATTTAAAATTGAAGGCATATTGAACCAGCATGGCTACCACAACATTTTGCAGCGGCATGCTATTCCATCCGTTTGCGTTTAGTTGGACCATCATTTATTTTTCAACAGGACAATGACCCCAAACACACCTCCAGGCTGTGTAAGGGCTATTTGACCAAGAAGGAGAGTGATGAGGTGCTACGCCAGATGACCTGGACTCCACAGCCACCAGACCTGAACCCAATCGAGATGGTTTGGGGTGAGCTGGACCACAGAGTGAAGGCAAAAGGGCCAACAAGTGCTAAGCATCTTTGGGAACTCCTTCAAGATTGTTGGAAGACCATTCCCAGTGACTACCTCTTGAAGCTCATCAAGAGAATGCCAAGAGTGTGCAAAGCAGTCATCAAAGCAAAAGGTGGCTACTTTGAAGAACCTAGAATATAAGACATATTTGCAGTTGTTTCACACTTTTTTGTTAAGTATATAATTCCACAAGTGTTAATTCATAGTTTTGATGCCTTCAGTGTGAATTTACAATTTTCATAGTCATGAGAATACAGAAAAATATTTAAATAAGAAGGTGTGTCCAAACTTTTGGTCTGTACTGTACATATGACTTCTATGTTTAAATTCACTTGCAATCGTACTTACTGCAGCTGCACTTATATTTTTACAACTGGGGATACATGCATGCAAAAGGATGTCAAAAAGGTTTTGGAGTCCATAGAAGGGGGTCATATTCAGGTTAAGCACAACCTCACTAGAGATGAACACAGGGCCTTAATGTCACTAAAGAATAATAAAGAGCTAATAATAAAACTGGCGGACAAGGGGGATTCCATAGTGGTGTTAGACCGTAACTACTACTTGGATGAGATACGGACACAACTTAGTGACATTGATACGTATTTTCCTATTAATAGTAATCCAACTTTTGAGATAGCCAGGGAAATAAAAAGTCTTGTGATACGTTACATTGAATTGGGCACTATAGATGATAAATTGGGAGAATTCTTGGTTAATCAACATCCGGTTATACCGGTATTCTACACTCTCCCTAAAATACACAAACATTCATCAAGACCACCAGGACGTCGCTTCTACCGACTCTATACCATCTCCCTTGGCCATCACATTAGAAAAAATCTTATCTCCCCTTGTACCATCTATTAAGTCCTTTCTCAAAGATACAACCGATTTTCTGACATCCCTTAGCACTTTAGGTAAATTACCAGATGACTGCAAACTAGTCACCATGGACGTGAACAGCCTATATACTAGTATCAGACATCAGGATGGCATTGAAGCTGTGATGTCCTTTCTTGCATGCCATACAAATTTTTCTAGTCACCAACGAGACATTTGTAGGGACCTACTGACTTTAATACTGACGCAAATTTTTTTTATTTTTGAAGATCAGTTTTTCATACAAAAGAGGGGTATAGCCATGGGGTCCAATATGGCACCCCTGTACGCTAATATCTTCATAGATCAATTTGAAAAATCATATGTATATTCACATCCCAGTTTTCAGTCGCATGTTATATACTGGCGACGGTACATAGATGACGTTTTTGTCATTTGGACAGGTGATGTTGAAACCCTCCTCTCTTTTCACAGGGATCTCAACTCCTATCTACCGGGTTTGACTTTTTCTATATCTTTTGACCTTATTTCCATGAACCTTTTAGACACTATGGTTATCGTCAAAAATGACAGAACCATCGATACTGACCTCTATGTTAAACCTACAGACAGAAATAGTCTGTTAATGTATGACAGTTGTCACCCAAAACATGTGAAAAGGGCTCTCCCCAAATCCCAGCATGATAGAATAGACAGAATAGTTTCCAGTCCCAATACCTGTCTAATTAGACATGATGAAATGAACACCAAATTTCGGAATAGAGGGTACCACAGTCATATACTGTTGAAGAAAAGTGATACAACAGGCAAATCTACTAGGGAACACAAAGCATCTCGCTTACCTTTTGTCAACACGTTTCACCCCTTTAAGTATCTCATCAATTGGTGTGTTTTGAAACGTTGGGATATTTTAAGAAATGCATATCCACAGATCAAGGAGTTTAATTCTAGACCCATTATCTGTAACAAGAGATGTATGAATATTAAGGATCATTTGGTTAGGGCCGATGTAGGCCCCATTAATAGGGGCCCCACGGAGAGATTCCTTTCCACCCCTCGCAACGGAACATTCCCCTGTTTAAGTTGCCTCCAATGCTCCAATATCTCTAAAGGGGACTCCTTCACACATACTATTTCCGGGAAGAGATTCCCAATTAAGGGCCATTACACATGCGACTCTTCTTTTGTCATGTATCTCATAAAGTGCCCATGCGGGCTCGGCTACGTGGGTGAAACAATCCAACATATCCGAGGCCGCATATCCCAGCACAAGTCCACAATTAGGTGTGGTAGGACACTCCTTCCGATCCCATTTCATTTTCAGCAAAATAATCATAATATTGCCCAACTCAAGTACCAGATTATTGATCATGTCCCCATGGCTAGGAGGGGAGGAAATAGGGTCAAAAAGCTCAAGGAGCGTGAATATTACTGGATCCACACACTCCAAACTCTTTCCCCATTAGGTTTGAACAGGGAATATGAGGTCTCCTATTGATTTTATTTAACTTTTGGTATACTTTTTTCAGATATGTCTTTTGCAATGATTAAGGTTCCTATAATTATATTAAGTAAGGTGGACTGTTCATTCATTTTTTGACTCCTTCCTTGGACTCTGTGTGTTATCAATCCCCTTTACACTACTATTATTATTATTATTTATTGTTATAGCGCCATTTATTCCATGGCGCTTTACATGTGAGGAGGGGTGTACATAATAAAAACAAGTACAATAATCTTAAACAATACAAGCCATAACTGGTACAGGAGGAGTGAGGACCCTGCCCGCGAGGGCTCACAATCTACAAGGGATGGGTGAGAATACAGTAGGTGAGGATAGAGCTGGTCATGCAGCGGTTTGGTCGATCGGTGGTTACTATTAAGGTCCTCTTTTGGATAATAATATCAGTAGCGATATCTATGTGGGTTCTTTTCTGACATCATGTTACCATCCTAAAGATATTGCCTAGTTTATTGAAAAAACTTGATTATAATGCTGAGGTATCATATATCGCACTTTTATTAACATGGGCAGGTCTAAGAAATGTTTTAGGATGTTAATTGGTCCTTCTTTTTCATCTATTTCATCCTTTTTTTTATCTCTTACTTTTTCTTCTGTCAGCATACAGGTGGAATTTAGAATCTATGATCCGCACTGACCGCGCATGCGCACCTACACTCCGTAAGCTTCGGCACTTGTTGGTATTTTCCGTCTTCTCTCGGACTTTACAAGTGCATCGGGTCACATGTTCCTTCTGTTTCAACCTTCACCCAGAAGCACCAGCTCAGATACGAACACCGGAAGTATATGTAGGACCGGCACCACGTTTCTTTCTTCACTTGCTCCCATGCTAGCGGCTGCAAGCTTTTCTTTGGATCCTCCTCACAGGACACAGATGCAATAACACTACTGAATATCGGCTAAGGGTAATTCTATGGGCGCCGCTCTCTACATGCAGTTTGGCACACACTCCCCTTGTCATGTTATTACTGATGGCATTTCTGATGGCGTCTTCCGAGGTTTAATATCTAATATTCTTTATTTGTAGTGGGATTCCCCTTTTTTCTGCTTACCACAGCTACATGTTAAGTATTCTATTCCTTCTACCTTTCACTTTTTACTTTTCATATATACATATGACTTCTATGTTTAAATTCACTTGCAATCGTACTTACTGCAGCTGCACTTATATGTTTACAACTAGGGATACATGCATGCGTGCATATAGGTCAGTTTATTACATTTATCAGGCACATGGACAGTTCACCTTTGAACCCACGATTACCGTATTTTTCGGACTAAAAGACGCACTTTTTCCCCCCAAAAAAAGGGGGGAAAATGGGGGGTGCGTCTAATAGTCGCAATGCAGGCTTACCTAGGTGGCAGAGGTGCGGTGGCAGAGGTCCGGTGGCAGAGGTGCGGTTGCGGGGGTGTGGCGGCAGAGGAGGCGCAGTAAGCGGGGTCCCTTTCCCCGGTATGGTGATGCAGCAGGCCCGGTATGCAGCAGAGCCGGTTGAATCCTCTTGTTATCGGTGGTGGCGGCCATTTTCCGGAGGCCGCGCGTGCGCAGATGGAGCGCTCTGCTTCCCGGGGCTTCAGGAAAATGGCCGCCGCGATCTCCATCTGCGCACGCGCGGCCTCCCGCGGCCATTTTCCTGAAGCCCCGGGAGCAGAGCGCTTCATCTGCACACGCGCGGCCTCAGGAAGATGGCCGCGCCCACCGATAACAAGAGGATTCACCCGGCTCTGCTGCATACCGGGCCTGCTGCATCACCATACCGGGGAAAGGGACCCCGCTTCCTGTGCCTCCTCTGCCGCCACACCCCCGCCACGCACCTCTGCCACCTAGGTAAGCCTGCATGGTACGCTAGGGACCCCTCTCACGCCATACCTCTCACTGCACCTCCTGATCCCAGCACCTCCTGATCCCAGCACCTCCTGATCCCAGCACCTCCTGATCCCAGCACCTTCTGATCCCAGCACCTTCTCATCCCAGCACCTTCTCATCCCAGCACCTTCTCATCCCAGCACCTCCTGATCCTAGCACCTCCTCATCCCAGCACCTCCTTATCCCAGCACCTCCTCATCCCAGCACCTTCTCATCCCAGCACCTTCTCATCCCAGCACCTCCTCATCCCAGCATCACCCCACCTTGCCTCCTGTGACCCTGCTCTGCCACCGCCATAAGATACTGTAAATTCGGACAATAAGACGGACCCCCATGTTATAAAAAATCTTTTTTTCTGCAATTTTCACCCCAAATTTGGGGTGCGTCTTATGGTCCGGTGCGTCTTATAGTCCGAAAAATACAGTATGTAGTTTCATGTAATATTTCATTAACCACGAAGGAGTGCATTTCAGTTTGCTGTTGGTCTTATGTCTCCATTTTTAATTGTTTTGTCTTGTATGTTTTTTTCTGTTTTATTCCTGGCTGCCTCTTGAATTAGATAAATGGACTCCTCTAGATTAATCCTACATTTATTGCCTCTGTATAATTGTTTATTTTATGATTTACATAGATGGTTGTATCTGGGTGACAGGATAGGTCGCTCATAACAATGTTTGTTCATTATGATGTTTTCTTATGTTTTCTCATATTTTGTTCATTTATGTATATTACAGAAAGACAGATGTTTCTTGAAAAAGGCTTATAAGGCGAAACGTTGAATATATAAATCTGTCACTGAAGTTACAAATTCTTGTCCTGTGGAACCCTACCATCTTGTTTTCTGGAACAAAATCAAATAAAATAACGGATAAACTTATTATACCTGTAGTGTGCCGGAGTTTACTTAGGCTATATTGAACTTTTTTCTCCAGAGCACCTGCTTATAAGCAGTGAGCACCCTCCTAATCGTATTTTAAAGTAGTTTTAGGTCAGAGAGGGATGGTTAGGGATGAGCTAGCAAGGTGCAGGGACAGGTAGTGATGGCTACTTGTGGACATGTGCGGCACTTGCGGTGAGACAAAAAAACACTGCTAGCAGCGTTTTTTTCTATTTCTGCAAGTACCGCATTTGCCGGATCACGGCAAATCTGCAAGTGCTGCACATGTCCGCAAGTCAACATTTTTCCGTCAATTTGGCCATGTGAGGGCTTATTTTTTGCGGGACGAGTTGTTCTTTTGAACAACATCATTGGTTTTAGCATGTCGTGTACTAGAAAACGGGAAAAAAATTCCAAGTGCGGTGAAATTGCAAAAAAAGTGCAGTCCCACACTTGTTTTTTGTTTGGCTTTTTTGCTAGGTTCACTAAATGCTAAAACTGACCTGGCATTATGATTCTCCAGATCAGTACGAGTTCATAGACACCTAACATGACTAGGTTATTTTTTATCTAAGTGGTGGAAAAAAATTCCAAACTTTGCTAAAAAAAAATTAAAAAAAATTGTGCCATTTTCCGATACTCGTAGCGTCTCCATTTTTCATGATCTGTGGTCGGTTAGGGCTTATTTTTTGAGTGCCGAGATGACGTTTTTAATGATAGCATTTTGGTGCAGATACGTTCTTTTGATCGCCCGTTATTGCATTTTAGTGCAATGTCACGGCGACCAAAAAAACGTAATTCTGGCGTTTCAAATTTTTTTCTCGCTATGCCGTTTAGAGATCAGGTTAATGCTTTTTTTTAATTAATAGATCGGGGGATTCTGAACGCAGCAATACCAAATTTGTGTAGATTTGATTTTTTTTTATTGATTTATTTTGATTGGGGCGAAAGGGGGTTGATTTAAACTTTTATATTTTTTATATTTTTTTCACATTTTTTTTAACTTTTTTTTTTTTTTACTTTTGCCATGCTTCAATAGCCTCCATGGGAGGCTAGAAGCAGGCACAGCACGATCGTCTCTGCTACATAGCAGCGATCTGCTGTTCACTGCTATGTAGCAGAAAATCAGGTGTGCTGTGAGCGCCGACCACAGGGTGGCGCTCACAGCTGACGGGGATCAGTAACCATAGAGGTCTCAAGGACCTCTATGGTTACAATACTGAAGCATCGACGACCTCCGATCATGTGATGGGGGTCGGCGATGCCGTTATTTCCGGCCACCCGGCGGGATGCGGTAGTTAAATGCCGCTGTCTGCGTTTGACAGTGGCATTTAACTAGTTAATAGGCACGGGCAGATCGCGATTCTGCCCGCGCCTATTACGGGCACATGTCAGCTGTTCAAAACAGCTGACACGTCCCGGCTTTGATGCGGGCTCACCGCCGGAGCCCGCATCAAAGCGGAGCTTCTGACCTCGGACGTACTATCCCGTCCGAGGTCAGAAAGGGGTTAAAATACACTGCTCAGTCCTCCACATAGTATAATACACTCCTCATAGTCCCCCATATAGCATAATACACTCCTCATAGTGCTCCATATAGTATAATGCACCGCCATAGTCATCCATGTAGTACAATTCACTTCCCGTAGTACAATTCACTTCCCATAGTATAATGCACCCCATAGTTTTCATATAGTATAACGTATTCCCCATAGTCCTCGATACAGTATAAAGCAGCCCACATATAATATAATGCGGCCACCACCCCACAGAGTATAATGCAGCCACCCCACAGAGTATAATGCAGCCACCCCAGAGTATAATGTAGCCACCCCACAGAGTATAATGCAGCCACCCCAAAGTATAATGCAGATACCCCAGAGTATAATGTAACCCCCTATAGAATATAATACAGCCAACCTCCCCATAATATATAATGTAGCCCCCCATAGAATATAATATACTCCCACAATAGTATATAACACAGCCACATAATACATAACATGGCCTCCCCCATAGAATATAATGTACTCCCCATAGTATATAGCAAAGTCCGCATAGTATATAGCACAACCCGCACAGTATATAGCACAGCCTGCATAATATAGCACAGCCCGCGTAGTGGATAACACAGCCCACACAGTAGTATATAGCACAGCCCACTCAGTAGTATACAGCACAGCCCGTGTAGTAGTATACAGCACAGCCCACAAAGTAGTATATACAGCACAGCCCACACAGTAGTATATACAGCACAGCCCACACAGTAGTATACAGCACATCACGCGTAGTATACTGCACAGCCCGCGTAGTAGTATACAGCACAGCCCACAAAGTAGTATACAGTATAGACCACACAGTATTATATACAGCACAGCTCACACAGTACTATATACAGCACAGCTCACACAGTACTATATACAGCACAGCCCACACAGTAGTATATACAGCACAGCCCACACAGTACTATATACAGCACAGCCCACAGAGTAGTATATACAGCACAGCCCACAGAGTAGTATATACAGCACAGCCCAAAGTAGTATATACAGCACAGCCCACACAGTACTATATACAGCACTACCCACACAGTACTATATAAAGCACAGCCCACAGTAGTATATACAGCACAGCCCACACAGTAGTATATACAGCACAGCCCACACAGTACTATATACAGCACAGCCCACAGAGTACTATATACAGCACAGCCCACAGTAGTATACAGCACAGCCTACACAGTAGTATACAGCACAGCCCGCATCTCTGCTCCTCCTCTCCCCCCCCCCCCCGAGAATGTCCACACAGTCCAGTAAATAAAACACACTCCTCACCTCTCCTAGTGCCCCGCGTTGCTTCTTACTCCTGTCTCAGCGGCTGCAGTCTACCCGGGATACAGCAGGTGGGCGATGATATGACGTCATCGCGCACCCGCAGTGTCAGAGGCAGAGTGGGGAATGATGGGAGAGGGAGCGTCTGTAGACGCTCTCTCCTCCTTCATTGCATTCAACTGTACTGGCGTCATAGACGCCGGTATAGTTGAATGCGACGGCGGGGGGGGTGAGTCGGAAGCGGGGGGAGGCGGATCAAGCGGCCCACTACTGGCACCGGCCCTTCTGGCATTTGCCAGAAGTGCCCGATGGCCAGTCCGGCCCTGGCCCTGGGTATGGCATTATATCATTTATAACATAACTCTCCATTCATTGTACTGTGGCTGTGATTTAATGTTGTTTTGGCCACAGATGGACAGAGCTATTTTACGTCGGGTTTGACGTTTGATTATTTTCTTGATACCCCTGTCTCTGGAGCCTATTCTATACCTCCACATGATAACCAGAATTTAGGCTTCTGCAGAGTCATGGTCATTGACCTACAGACTCTATTATTGGGCTGCTATATTCATTGTTGGACTCTTTTCTACTTACAGGAGACACATAAATCTGGATTGTTGTATATTATGTATCTTATGTTCATTGTTTGAATTATATAGGATATGGAGGAGACTCATATATGTTTTTAATTATGTTTTAATTGTTTATGTGTGGCAATAAAGTTATGTATTTTTATATTTACAGTGGTTTTTGCATATCATACAGTGGTGCTTTTTTCTTCTTTGCATGTTTCAGACAGCGGGCACGTTGATGTCACTTCATCGCGCCACGCTGTTTCGGGAAGTGGAGCTGCTAAGGAGGTGAGCGGCAGAGACCGGGGCATCAAAGGAACGGGAAGAGGTGAATATGTATTTTTTTAAACCAGTGGGTACATCGTGGCCATAATACTGGAGGACTATGGGTTCTTGGGGTCTGCTCTATGCTATATGTAATATATGGGGGCTGCATTATACCATGTGGGGGCTGCATTATACTATATAGGGGTGCATTATTCAACAGTCTATGGGGGCTACATTATACTGTATATAATTCCCATAGTCCTATTTAGAACAGGCTGAAGTCACTTCAAATATCCATAATTCACATATTCCATTGAATATGTGAATTATTATACTGTATATGGCTGCATTATACTCTCTAAGGGCTGCATTATACTATATTGGGGCTGCATTATACCATATTGAGCTTGCATTGTACTATATAGGGGTGCATTATACCATATGGGTGCTGCATTATACCATATGGGTGCTGCATTATACCATTTGGGTTCTGCATTATACTCTATGGGGGCTGCATTATACTATATATGCAGTGACCCCTGTTACAGCTAGGGGGCGCTGTGTGTGTTCCTCAGGATATGCATGGAGGCGTATCTGTGGTTATAATTATGGTGAAACAGTGACTGGCAGAATTGTAAATAGCCGATATGTGTCGCAGAGGGAGTCTGCGCTGTATGCCTGAAGTAATGTTGTTGTTTTGGGACCTGTAGTCCCACAAGTGTTTGTACAGTTGCGAAGGGAGGCTTACAGGGCTAGTTATGAGAGCTGGGCAGGTCAAACTAGCCACACACACCTCCCATCTATGGGAGTGGTTACAACTACATAATGTCACCATGGTGTGGTCACATGGTTCCTGTGTATGGACCTGAATGTTCTCTGTAATGGAGAGCATGAGATCCTGGACGGCTTGTGTGTTGGGAGGTCCTGTGTGTGGACTGGATCCCTGAATAGCGCACTGTGAGGCAATGGATCTGAAGACTGGTGTGTTGGGAGATCCTGGGAGTTGGATTGGATCCCTGAACACCGCACTTAGACTTATGTGTTGGATGGTCCCAGGTGGGGACAGACTTCCTGAATAGCGCACTGAGTGGCCTGTGTTGGAAGATCTGGGAGTAGGCTTCCTGAATAGCACAACCTGTGTTGGAAGTCCTGGGAGTAGGATTCCTGAAGAGCACATGGGATGGAGTGGATGCAAAGTCTGCAACGGCACTGCACTGAGGGAGCTACAGCCCATCTGAGAATCTGGACTGTCAGGTGGCCTAGTGAGCAAGGCATTGTCCGGGATGGTGATCCCAGGTCGGCAGCTTCCCTGCGAGAGAGAGGACTGACAGGAGGTCAGCGTGTGGAGCAGGAGCTCCAGAAAGGTAACACCCGGGAAGGGGGCTATCATAATGGCAGAGAAGTATCTGCCAGTGGAACAGACTGTTGGTGCTTGTTGTGTTCCATGGACATTGATGAACTGTTCAGTGTACGGTCACCCATGGTAACTGGATGAAGTGAGAGGTCCAGCATGTTTAGTATCTGTAAGCTAAAGCCATATATGAAATATTTGAGTTAAAGCTGCAACTTAATGTCACCGGTTGGTGCCTATTGTGTTCTAAGAAGTTTACAATGAACTGTGCATAACCCAGTTTATGACTGCATAATAAGCTGCATGGACTGTTTTTTGTGAGAAAAACGTACCTGTGTGACTGAATCCCATTGCTAAGCGAGTGTCCCCCAACACATGCGGTAAGCGATATCTCACAATGGGCTGTAATATACCATATGGTGGCTGCATTATACCATTTGGGGGCTGAATTATACTCTATTGAGGACTCTGGGGTGTGCATTACACTATGCGTACGATAAGGAGGTTGCATTATTCTATATAGGGGCTGCAATATACCATGTATGGGTGCATTATACTATATGGGGCTATGTTATACTACATGGGGGATGCATTAAACTGTATGAGGCTGATTTATACTCTATAAGTGCTGCATTATACCATATGGGGGCTGCATTATACCATTTGGGGATGAATTATACTCTATTGAGAACTATGGGGTGTGCATTATACTGTGTGTACAAAATCGGGGCTGATATATACTCTATCGAGGACTATGGGATAAATAATACTGTATGGAGGACTATGGGGAATGAATTATGCTATATAGAGGACTAAGGGGCACATTATAGTATATGGTGGACTATGGGGTGTACATAATACTATATGGAAGATTATGGGACACATTATATTACATGGAGGACTATGGGGTATGCATTATACTGTACAGAGAACTATGGGGCACGTTATACTATATGGAGGACTATAGGGTGCATTATGCTAAGTGAGCAAAATGCTGCCTATTCATCGAGTGATTGGATTGTTTATGTAGGAACAAAAATCATTGTTCTCCCCTGGAGTGAATTGTAGAAGTGCTACTGATAATATGATACTGTATGTAGACAGATTGATATACTAGTGATCCTTCTGTCACCAACATTCTTCCTCAGACGCTGTAAACAGGCCAAGAAACAAGCGCCGAACAACTTGATATTGTTAGAGTATACTCGTTGCTCGGGTTTTCCCAAGCACGCTCTGGTGGTCTCCGAGTATTTGTAAGTGCTCGGAGATTTAGCTTTTGTTGATGCAGCTGCATAATTTACGGCTGCTAGCCAGCCTGAGGACATGTGGGGGTTGCTAGGGAATCCCCACATGAATTCAAGCTGTCTATCAGCTGTAAATCATGCAGCTGAGGCAACGAAAACTAAATCTCCGAGCACTAACAAATATTCGGAGATCACCCGAGCGTGCTCGGGAAAACCCGAGCAACAAGTATACTCGCTCATGACTATTAATTAATGGCTTGAACTCAGCACATGCAATTACAATGGAAATGTTTTTGTGTGATGGTGCAATAGGTAAGCATTTGGTGCCCCACTTTAAACTTTAGCCCACTTTGTCTAAAACCAGCCCTGGTTTTGAGCCCTGCCGTTTGTCCAAACATAATTTTTTTTCATTCCACTTTGCATTCATTCATGTGTAGCATGTGAAGGGTTAAAAAATGTCCTGACAACAGCTTTGAAGTATTTGAGGAGTGCAATTTTTTTAAATGGTGTCACTTTTAGGGAATTTCCAATATAGATTAGTCACCAGCCAGAGCCGTGGGGTACTCGGTACCGGGTCTGGTATTCACAGGGGGATGTCACGGTGGCGACCCGGTCTGTGGCCATGGGCACCCATGTAAAAGGGAAAGTCTTTAAAGGGGTATTAGGAATAAAGTTTGTTCGTGACGCCACTTTTGGTATTCGGTCAGTGGGGACCGATGCTGCTTAGAGGGGTCCACTGGGGTGATGTTATGGCAGCTAGATGGTATAACTTCCCACTGGTGAAGTATGTCCCCAGGGCTCCCGGTGTATAGATGAGGATGGTGAACGGTGCAGTAAAGAACGAGGACACAGGTTTGCAGTCTCTTTACCTGGTTTACTGTAGGCTTCAGGCAACCGCAGTCCAGGGTACCAGGTCACAGGACAGGCAGAGTCCGGCCGGCTTGGAAGTGAATCCAGAGTCCCCTTTACCAGGTGGAGTTAAAAGCCTTCCTCTAGCGCGGTGGTGTTGTAGTCCCTTACTGCCTATGGCTTCTGATAAGGTCCTCACTGTTCTTCTCTGTCCCCCATATAGGATAGGACACAAACCCGTATAGCAGGTGACTCGAGCCTTTTTACAGGGATTCTATCATGCCCCGGGCTCTATCCATCACTGTGCCTCCTGGGTATTGAGGCGGACAGGTAACTTGCAGTGCAGCTGTCCTGCCGGTCTCTGCTGTAAGTCGTAGAGTCCCTTACAACCTCTGTGTTTCGGCTACCGGTTATCTGAGCTTCAGAGGGAGGCAGCTCATTCGCAGCTGGTCTCCCCTGATATCACTCTCCTGTGCTTCGCTCTCCTTCACGCTCACTGAACGATGTTTTTTCCTTTTGTATGTCTCTTTCTCCAGGGGTTGTAGTACCTCGGACTATAGGGCCCCTTTAGACCTTCTGACACTTCTGTCGGTCTGCACTCTTCTCTGTAATTCACTTTCTCTCACCCTTTCCCCTCCAAATCAGAATTTATATAGGGAAGCCACCCATAAACAGGGTGTGGGCTCCCCTTTATGGTCTGGAGTGTGAACATGTTGTGTGCATTGTGATTACCTGATAAAGAGATATCATTCATTGCTTCCAAGCGTGACATCACTCTCCCCGTGAGGAAAGCAATGTAATTGTGATGACCAGTACCCTGGGGCGCCACATATAGGCCCTTCAGAGTCCATTGAAATATAAATAGTTCCATAAAAAACAGGTTTTGTAAATTTGTTGAAAAAATTAGATCTAAGATCAGACAAGCCCGTACACTAACAGACACCTGTTGTGTGCCCTTGTCTCCCATCGATCGACTCCCTGATTTGATCAAAACTGACAAATGTGTGAAACCTTTTGAGTTTTTCTTAAAACTTTTCATACAGGTTTCCATGTCACATGATTAACTGGTTTAAGGATATAAAGATTGAAAGTTTGAAAATTGTGATTTTTGTCAAAATTGCGATATTTTCACAAATAAACGCAATCATATCGAACACATTTTACCACTATCATGAAGTGCAATAGGTCATGAAAAAATCATCTCAAAATCAGTGGGATCCGTTGAAGCGTTCCAGAGTTATTAGCACATAAAATGACACTGGTCAGATTTCTAAAATTTGGCCTGGTCATTAAGGTCAAATTAGCTCGGTCTCTAAAGGGTTAAGCCTTGCCTATGCACGGTATATACCCTGAAAGTTAGTAACAAATTTATTGTAGATCATGCCTTCAATAATGGAAGATAACAGATATTTACTTTCGACAAGAGGCCAGCTGCTGACATCAGTGCTGTCATAGCTCTACATTTCCAAGCTATGATCTTTGAACTTCGTACATTGTTAAACTTGGCAACAACACTAGAGCCAATGTATACTGAACATTGCAGCTGGCATTAAGCTGATTAAAGTACTGTAGTATATTTGTGAGGGTTTATGGATGTTAGGCAATGCTTAGTGAAGTGATCCTTCAAAGAAACAAAGAAACAAAATTATGCTTCAAGAGAATCTTCATCTGTATTGTTACTAGGGATGAACCGAGCAATTCCTAATGTTCAGATGCTCGTTTCGAGTAACGAGTATGACGGGAGTCAAAGGGAAATCTGAGCATTTTTCCATCAGACCCTAGAAGGAGGTCTGGTGGGCAGTAAAAATATTAAAATGGATAGAAAAAGTTCTGAATGGAAGGAGAACAGCATGGGGAAGACCCCTGGAAACATCTCTGACTCCCAGATCGCTGCTGAGAACAATGGTGTCACACTTTTACTCCACTTTAAGGACTGATAATAAAACATTCAAAATCGAAAAGCAATAGGGGTTTAAAGGAAGCAAAAAGGAAAGAAACATTCTTTCCTGCATAATGACTTGTACAGTTGTGCTCAAAAGTTGACATACCGCGGCAGAATTTTTGCTTTCTTGGCCTTTTTCCAGAGAATATAAATGATAACACCAAAACTTTCTCTCCACTCATGGTTAGCGGTTGAATGAAGCCATTTATTGTCAAATTACTGTGTTTTCTCTTTTTAAAATCATAATGACAACCCAAAACAAAAATTATGAGGGTTATTCAGTCATCCCTACACCCTTGAAGATAACAACTTGCAGGCCTCATTAAAATATTTTGAAAATGTAGTTGACTTACTCTTACACTTATAAAGTGCAAACCTAGGAGAAAATGATAAGGAGAGTTATACAGTCATCCATAGACCCTTGAAGGCAAGAACTTGTGGGCCTATTTAAAATATCCATAGAGCCCTAACCTGTCCAGATCATCAACTATTTGTTTCCTCCTCTCCCCTTTTTGTGGGCAACAGTTAATTTGAATAACACAGTACATAGGGACAGAAAGGGCCTTGTGACCTTTAGAAGTTTATAGTCCCTTAACGACCGCCAATACGCCTTTTAACAGGGGCAGTTAAGGGTACTTATTCCTCAGCTCCGCTTTTTAACAGCGCTGAGAAATAAGAGTTTAGCACCCCCTAGTGTTGGAAAATCTGATTTGGGTCAGTTTTTACCATCCCCAGTGTTGCGATTGCCGTTATTCACCAAAAAAAAAAAGTTTCTCACGCCACTTGCATTGACATCAGAAAGGTGAAGTGAGTTCATTGGCTGTGAACTTGCATGATCTGTCTGATGGCACCACGAGCAGGAGAACTTTCTCACGCTCGCGGTGCCCTCAGATAGGTAATAGGAGTTCACAGAGAGTTTAGTCTCTCTGCTGGATGACAGGCTGTATGTTCGCATCATGCAACCATGCAGCCTGTCATCTAGATGTAGCAGAGCTAGACCTGTCATGGGACAAATGGATTAGCAGCATCTCTGTGGAAAGGTGAGGAATATTGTTGTTTGTTTTTTTTAACTGTTTTGCAGAAACAAGGGCATCGGGGGAATGGGCGAGGTTGTATGGTTTGATTAATATTATTAAAGAAGTCTGTCATTTTTTCAATTAAAGGACTTTATTTTGGGTGTCTGTGTTTTTATACAATGTGACTAAGGGGTTAATAATGGGGGCATCTTATTGATGCCTCTCTATTACTAACCTCGGGGCTTGATGTCACCTGACAATACAAAGGTGACATCGACCTCCCCAATTATCACCCCACTTGCCACCGCTACAGGGCAAGTAGGAAGAGCGAGGCTAAGTGCCAGAATTGGTGCATCATAGAGATGAGCCTTTTCTGGGGTGGCTGAGAGCTGATGTTATTAGCTATTAGTTATTTTTTAGGGTCCCCAATTTTAATAGCCAGTAAAGGCTACAGTTGTGAGCTGATAATAATAGCCTGGGAAGCTCCATGGGTATTACCCCCTTCCCAGGCTATAAACATCAGCCCCCAGTCATCGGCTTTCCCTCTGCTGATTACGAAAATTATGCAGGAGACCACGCCATTTGTTTCTGAAAAATAATCTTTTTATTAATTAAATACATGTACCGTAGGCAGCACACACACTGGACTGATTGTACTTGTCACAGACATCTGTACGTCTACTTATTCTATTTGTATTTACTATATGTAATCTATTTCTTTTATCCCGTCGGCTCCTGCAGTAATTTTACAGTACGCTGCTGATGAATTGCCAGCTTTTCTTCTATCTATGTATGCAATATATATGCATATATATATGTGTGGGTCACTGACATCTACACTGTATATCTTGGAATTGGTTTGGAGCTCTGAGCCGTGGAAATAGAAGTCATTTAGGAGTCGTTTCTGGATATTGTTGTTTGGAATTTTGTCTGGCGTCTTCCTTAACTTTATCTTCCTTTTGGTTTGCCTCACCCTTCCTTTATACCTTTATGTAGTCTATCTTCAGGTTGAGTGATTGAAGTTTCATTTACCCCTATTTGTTTCCCTTTTGTGTCTTTATCTGATAGCCAGACTAGTGTTCCTTCTGCTGCATGCACTAGCCGGGCTGTGCCTAGGAAAAGACAGGGATAGGAACACATGCACTGCACACGGTGAAAGAACCCGTCTAGGGACGTCAGGGAGCTCAGGGCTGTGCAGGGCAAGTTTCAGGGTTGCGCTTTCTATCTTTCCCTAGTGGCAGTACTTGCCTTCACATCCATCTCATCGTGTGGTGTCTGGCTACTTGATGGAGCGTAACATTTACTAGCAAACAGGATGGTCAGGTAAAGCAAGTTTTTCAAAGCTATTTATAATGTCCATGGCTTCTTTTAGGGATTTAGGCTGGTTACAGAAAAGTAGCATGTCATCTGAATATAGGTAGAATTATTTATGATGTCAACCCATTTGAAACCCCAATATTTTAGATGACGCTTGTGTAGATCTATTGCTAATCATAGAGAGCATCACAGAAATTACACTATGTATAAAACGTTAATTTTATTAGTTAGTACTTAAAATCTTATGAAAATATACTAATGTTCCACAAAAATAAACGCGAGCCGAAAATGAGGTCCTAAACAGTTGTGACAGGGTACTGTTGGTCAAGTGAATAAATATAGGAAAGGGGAGGGGGATTTTCACCCTACAATTGACCTAATGTTCTCCTGTCTACTCGTGGAGGTTAGCACCCCTATAACACGAACTGTGCATACAAGATGGGAATGAGTGGAACAGAGCCATGCATACAAGATGGGACTGGGGGGAACAGAGCCATGCATACAAGATGGGACTGGGGGGAAACAGAGCCATGCATACAAGATGGGACTGGGGGGGAACAGAGCCATGCATACAAGATGGGACTGGGGGGGAACAGAGCCATGCATACAAGATGGGACTGGGGGGGAACAGAGCCGTGCATACAGGATGGGACTGGGGGGAACAGAGCTATGCATACAGGATGGGACTGAGGGGGGGGGGACAGAGCCATGCATACAAGATGGGACTGGCGGGGGAACAGAGCCATGCATACCAGATGGGAATGGGGTGAACGGAGCCATGCATAGAGGATGGGACTGGGGGGAACAGCGCCATGCATACAAGATGGGACTGGGGGTAACAGAGCCATGCATACAAGATGGGACTGAGGGGGAACAGAGCCATGCATACAAGATGGGACTGGGGGGGAACAGAGCCATGTATACAAGATGGGACTGGGGGGGAACAGAGCCATGCATACAGGATGGGACTGGGGGGGGAACAGAGCCATGCATACAAGATGGGACAAGAGGGGGGGGAACAGAGCCATGCATACAAGATGGGACTGGGGGAACAGAGCCATGCATACAAGATTGGACTGGCGGGGGAACAGAGCCATGCATACAAGATGGGACTGGGGGGGCAGGGCCATGCATACTAGATGGGACTGGGGGGAACAGAGCCATGCATACAAGATGGGACTGGGGGGGAACAGAGCCATGCATACAAGATGGGAATGGGGGAACAGAGCCATGCATACAGGATGGGACTGGGGGGAACAGAACCATGCATACAGGATGGGACTGGGGGGGACAGAGCCATGCATGCAAGATGGGACTGGGGGGAACAGAGCCATGCATATAGGATGGGACGGTGGAACAAAGCCATGCATACAAGATGGGACTGGCGGGGGAATAGATCCATGCATACAAGATTGGACTGGGGGGAACAGAGCCATGCATACAAGATGGGAATGAGTGGAACAGAGCCATGCATACAGGATGGGACTGGGGGTGGAACAGAGCCATGCATACTGGATGGGACTGTGGGGGGAACAGAGCCATGCATACAAGATGGGACTGGCGGGGGAACAGAGCCATGCATACAAGATGGGAATGAGTGGAACAGAGCCATGCATACAAGATGGGACTTTGGGTGGAACAGAGCCATACATACTGGATGGGACTGTGGGGGGAACAGAGCCATGCATACAAGATGGGACTGGCGGGGGAACAGAGCCATGCATACAAGATGGGAATGAGTGGAACAGAGCCATGCATACAGGATGGGACTGGGGGGAACAGAGCCATGCATACAGGATGGGACTGGGGGGGACAGAGCCATGCATGCAAGATGGGACTGGGGGGGAACAGAGCCATGCATATAGGATGGGACGGTGGAACAAAGCCATGCATACAAGATGGGACTGAGGGGGACAGAGCCATGCATACAGGATGGGACGGGGGGGGGGGGGGTGGGGAACAGAGCCATGCATACAAGATGGGACTGGGGGGAAAAGAGCCATGCATACTGTTAGGGCTAGCGGAACGCACCGAGTAATGAGTAGGTAGCTACAAGGAGCGTTCGCAGCCTGGGGTCCACCGTGCAGAGATATCTGCTAAGTAATGGCGGATGGACTCTGAGTTCACACGTGGGTTAGGCTTCACCCCGTGTGAACTGGTAGGGAACTCTGTTGCCTCACAGAGTCGCGCTGTACACAATAACTAATACCCTAACTAGGCTAATTGCCCCCACTGACGCTAGCTGCCTGCCTGTACAGTCCCAATGCTAACAGCTTCACACCACATAAGAACTGAGTGGTATAGTATCCACTGGCATAAGCCAAAACACATTTGATACTAGCGCATGGCCGTGCGGCCATGCGAGCGTTATACAGTTAGGTCCATATATATTTGGACAGAGACAACATTTTTCTAATTTTGGTTATAGACATTACCACAATTAATTTTAAACTAAACAATTCAGATGCAGTTGAAGTTCAGACTTTCAGCTTTCATTTGAGGATATCCACATTAAAATTGGATGAAGGGTTTAGGAGTTTCAGCTCCTTAACATGTGCCACCCTGTTTTTAAAGGGACCAAAAGTAATTGGACAGATTCAATAATTTTAAATAAAATGTTCATTTTTAGTGCTTGGTTGAAAACCCTTTGTTGGCACTGATTGCCTGAAGTATTGAACTCATGGACATCACTAGACGCTGTGTTTCCTCCTTTTTGATGCTCTGCCAGGCCTTCACTGCGGTGGTTTTCAGTTGCTGTTTGTTTGAGGGTCTTTCTGTCTGAAGTTTAGTCTTTAACAAGTGAAATGCATGCTCAATTGGGTTGAGATCAAGTGACTGACCTGGCCAGTCAAGAATATTCCACTTCTTTGCTTTAATAAACTCCTGGGTTGCTTTGGCTTTATGTTTTGGGTCATTGTCCATCTGTAGTATGAAATGACGACCAATCAGTTTGGCTGCATTTGGCTGGATCTGAGCACACAGTATGGCTCTGAATACCTCAGAATTCATTCGGCTGCTTCTGTCCTGTGTCACATCATCAATAAATACGAGTGACCCAGTGCCACTGGCAGCCATGCATGTCCAAGTCATCACACTGCCTCCGCCGTGTTTTACAGATGATGTGGTATGCTTTGGATCATGAGCTGTACCATGCCTTCGCCATACTTTTCTCTTTCCATCATTCTGGTAGAGGTTGATCTTGGTTTCATCTGTCCAAAGAATGTTCTTCCAGAACTGTCCTGGCTTTTTTAGATTTTTTTTTAGCAAAGTCCAGTCTAGCCTTTTTATTCTTCATGCTTAAGAGTGGCTTGCACCATGCAGTGAACCCTCTGTATTTACTTTCATGCAGTCTTCTCTTTATGGTAGATTTGGATATTGATACGCCGACCTCCTGGAGAGTGTTGTTCACTTGGTTGGCTGTTGTGAAGGGGTTTCTCTTCACCATGGAGATTATTCTGTGATCATCCACCACTGTTGTCTTCTGTGGGCGCCCAGGTCTTTTTGCATTGATGAGTTCACCAGTGCTTTCTTTCTTTCTCAGGATGTACCAAACTGTAGATTTTGCCACTCCTAATATTGTAGCAATTTCTCAGATGGTTTTTTTCTGTTTTCGCAGCTTAAGGATGGCTTGTTTCATCTGCATGGAGAGCGCCTTTGACCGCATGTTTACTTCACAGCAAAACCTTCCAAATGCAAGCACCACACCTCAAATCAACTCCAGGCATTTCATCTGCTTAATTGAGAATGACATAACGAAGGGATTGCCCACACCTGTCCATGAAATAGCCTTGGAGTCAATTGTCCAATTACTTTTGGTCCCTTTAAAAACAGGGTGGCACATGTTAAGAAGCCGAAACTCCTAAACCCTTAATCCAATTTTAATGTGGATACCCTCAAATGAAAGCTGAAAGTCTGCATCTGAATTGTTTTGTTTAAAATTAATTGTGGTAATGTCTATAACCAAAATTAGAAAAATGTTGTCTCTGTCCAAATATATATGGACTTAACTGTATAGCTGCAAGTAAAAGACCTTCCAAGAAGGACCAATGAGAGACTGCCATACCTGAGCATGTGACCCTAAATCTCCACTGAGAGATCTTGCCCTGGGCATGCTCAGTGTGTGCAAAGCAGGACTTAGACCTAGCACTTAAAGGACCTTCCAAGAAGGACCAATGACCTTAGCTGCAGTATCTGATCATGTGACCCTCGATCTCTACTGAGAGATCTTACTCTGGGCATGCTCAGAACGTGAAAAGCAGGACTTAGTCCCAGAAGCGTCTGCTCGCCGCTGCCCAGTACTGACTTCAATGGCAGAAGCAGGAAATGCAGCAGTAACTCTTAGCACAGAGTCAGACTGAGCGAGACGCTGGGATCGCCGTCTCCGCTGAGCAGGCTCCACTGCGGCAGGAGAAGAATGGGAGACCGCAGCAGAGATGGCCCGAGATTCCCCCTGTGCAGAGGCAGGAACTCGACCCCTAACATTACCCCCCCTCCTAGGGCCCCCCCCTCCTTGGGTCTCGCTATGCTCGAAGGCAGCAATGAGCTGCGGAGCCCGAATGTGCTCAGCAGGCTCCCAGGATCTATCCTCAGGACCGT